>NW_011887871.1:64720-71242 GCF_000806365.1 Fopius arisanus | reverse complement strand
TTAGTATTTTTGTATACAAAAAACGTTTTCTCCATCGACTCGGGTGGATCAATTAGCAGGCTGTCATCAAGGTTTAACAGGATCAGCAAGGCTTTGTGATCGCTATCGTAGATTTTTGTTTTAACTCTGTTATTGACAAGATCTCCGATCCTCAATCTGGAATCAATCAAAGTCAAATCCAGGAAAGATTCGGCTTCAATATATGTGTAGTTATCAGGAGGGATGAGATTGATCTTATATCTCTGGTCATTGGTTAGTTCCCAATGCCTCAGATGTCGCCCTCTGTCATTATTAAGGGAATCTCCATAGCCTTGATGTCGGGCATTTAGATCTCCCATCATCGCGTAGTAATTATTGATATTGTCGAGCTTAAGTTCTCTGAAAAGGAAGCTAAGTTCGTCCAGGAATATTTGCTTTTGTTCAACTGCATTTGTAGCGGAAACACTAATAAAGAAAATTTGTTTGTTCGTGACCGTGACAAGTTTGATAATAGAATACTCTAATGCTTTATTATTTATTGAATTAAGATAATTAATTACATTGTATTGTAGATTTTTTTTTCTAACAATTCCCGTTCCTCCCGAGAATTTAGAGTTCTTTCTGTCGTTTTAGTTTTAGTAAATTAGTAATTCTCGAAAGAATTTTATGATTGCTATTCAGCTTAGTTTCGCTGATTAAAATTATGTCTAAATCATGATTTTCAAAAAATTTTTGTAGAAAATATCTTCTCTGTTGTCTAACCAATGAATTGACATTGATGGACGCGATTTTTAGTTCTTTCAGAAGAGATTGAGTGTCCTCAATACTATTATCCCTAGGGGAATTATTCCATGGGTGCATCATCATTGTTTAGTTTTAAATGAGCTAATATTTTAAAAATGTTTTTCGTATTTGTCTCAACCTGAGTTGAGATCTCAGAAATTTTATTAGAGATGGCAGCACCAATCTTTTCTGACATAGAAGAAAGCATCTTGTCCATCATTGTCTGTGCCCATGGGTGGGGGGGTACGTCAGACTCTCTAGACTCTATGGTTGTATTATTATT
Source organism: Fopius arisanus (assembly GCF_000806365.1). Taxonomy (NCBI): domain Eukaryota; kingdom Metazoa; phylum Arthropoda; class Insecta; order Hymenoptera; family Braconidae; genus Fopius; species Fopius arisanus. The sequence continues at coordinate 70,197 of NW_011887871.1, read as the reverse complement.
AAGGTTATTCGCAGGTGAAGTCTGTGATGGATTATTCAACAATGTTTGAGTTTGATGAATTATTCTAGAAGGTATGGTTTTTGAGTTGAAATTAGAGTGAGCTTTAATATTTTGACTTTTCACGCTCTTGACTGTGTCTGCGTATGATATATTTCTGGAGACTTTTTTGAGAGCATTTCTATCTTTCGTTCCCTTGTTTTGTTTCTCAATTCTATATCAGATTTCACGATTTGTAATGCTTGTTTATAATAAGGGCATCCATTGTAATTGGTAAGGTGTCCATTTAGATCGCAGTTTGCGCATTTGAGAAGATTCTTATCTGCGTTCTTATTTAAATTGCACTCGCCAGGTTTATGACCTAGGCTGCACTTCACGCATCTAAATTCCCGCGCGCAGTTAGCACTTGAGTGCCCCAGGCGCTGGCAATTCTTACATTGGAAGAGACTGTTCTTATGGAGAGGCTCCCAACGAATTTTTTGAAATAGAAGGATTTTAATCTTTGTTAATTCTGCAAGTGTTGATTGACTTGAAATCTGTACTAAGAAGGCGAAATTCTCGGAATTTTTCTTGAATTGAATTTGACTGACTTTTAAAATTTCAACATTTTTTAGATTTAAGCTATTTAACTCTGCCATAATCTCCGTCTCATTAAGCCTCCGAAAAGGTCTTTTAATACTATGGTTTTCGGTTTTGAGCTCTTAGGTGTATAAGTATAAAACTCTATATTTTGTTCTTTTAACTAATTCTTGATTATCTGAAATATCTCTAAATGCGCAGTATTGATACTGATACAATTGGAGTCTCTTGGCTGCTTTAGATAGAAGCGTGATTTGTATTTTTGAGAGAGATTTAAAATTTTGTTCGATAAGTCCTTGATATTCTGATTATATGTGTGTATGGGAGCGGGCAGCGGTTGATTGACCGGGTCAATGCCCGGGTCGCTGGCTTGTATCTCGGTCTCGTTATCTTCAGGTAGACCCGTAAATGCGTTGTGTGTATGGTAGCCGGTGTGTCGCCAACAGGTGTTCGAGTGTGTGCTGGTGAGGATGAGTGTTTGGCTTTATTTACTCGAGTCCAACCGTCCTTCTCGTTCGTAGAATTAAAATTCTTATTCCTCGAATTATTGTCGATTTTCGAGGGATTGATCTCAGAGATATCAGAGAGGTCGGAATCACTGTCGATGAATATTGAGTCTGGGGCTTTTGAGCCTCCAGGTTTGGCAAGAATACTTGTAGACTGAGAGTTTTGTGAAGTTTGCGTTCCGTAGAGACGCTTTAATTCGTTTATCTCTCTGTCGAGTCTATTTGAGGTGATGTTGGATGGACCTCTTCTAGATGATTTTCCTCGGACAGTACTATCGGAGGAGTTATTTTTCCTTTTTTGTGGTTGCACATTAGGTATGATAAAACCTCTGCCTCTGCCTTGGGAAGGAATATTCTTGCCTCCTCTGGGAGTTTTGGGCACTTTATCTGCCATATTATATTGGCTTTTAATTAGTGAACTGGTATCCTCACTTATTAAATGATGGTGATTTTTGATTTTGAACTGGCGTAGGTAGAGGGAAAAAAAGATTGCACATTTTCCCTTTACTCCGAAATATACGAGAAACTCTGTAGCAGGATTGCTACGCTGATTCAAAAAAGCGTTAAATGGACGTTGGCGAGAGTGGTGGAGCGTACGTCCGATCGCTTTGACTACTTAGAGCAGACCATCGGGTGCTCTCCCAACTGAGCTATCCGGCTCCTAGCCATTTCTTCTATTACGCCTCGCCAGGCTCTGATGTGTGTTGTGCAGAAGTGTGGCGTGTTCTGGAAACACGCAAGGATTCCAATTATAAACGAGTACAATTCAGTTATTAAAATGCTAAAACTAGTCCAAAATTACAAGAATGTCCTCAAGTACAGTGAATCTCGGAAGGAGCGACTCCCCAATTCTGAAAAATGGGAGATTGATTTCAATTGCATGGTCGGAGATTTATTCTATACTGCTCATCAGAAGCAAATGGACGCTATCAAAAGTGAGAAAGGTCGAACAGCGTCTACGTTATTGAATCTGCATTGAGAGACGAAGGACTGTTTGGATAGAATCATCGTCAAAGAAACATGGGTCGTTCATGCACAAGATGAAAAGGAAAAAACCGAAGAAAGAGAACAAGGTATGATAATCAAATGGACACAATTTGCTAGAGTTCTTCGAAGATAGAAATACCATACTGCTGCATTAGCTTCTACGCTGAAGCTTCACTTATAGAAGCCTGCGCTTTTTCATTTCAATGTCAAATAAGAGGTCCCGTCAGTTTTGTTACTGATCCCCTATTTTTTTTACGTTATTTGTGAAAACGGATCAATTATATATATTTAGATCCATTAACGGTGCCGCGCTGCCACTCAACGTATAGGGCGTCGTTGTGGTAAGAATAGGACGCTACGTTGAGTACCAATATGGAAACATAAATATTTTTAAGAAGTTTTTCAGCTTCAATTATTATGAATGGATCAAATTCATCTGATTTTACGAACAAGACTATGGATATTTATACTCTAGATCAGGGATGGGCAACCTCTGCTCTGAGAGCAAGTCGTGCTCCCAACCTCTATTAGTGTATAACAAGGGGTAGAGGAGAACCGATTGTGTAAGGTCATGGGCATTTATGACCCAGGTCGTAAAGGCCCTTCTCCTCGGCTGAAATCAACCGAAGTGGGGGTAACGCTTAAGAAAAGGAAAAGAGGAGAAATGTCGTTGAAGAAAAGGAAAAGCGGGGAAATGAGACAAAAATGGAAAATGTGAAATTTTCTTCACTATGACGTGTTTATTTATTTTGAAAGCAGACGTTACAAATAAAATATAGATGACGGGTGGTCAATTCCAGAGGAAAGGAATAAATTCAACAATGTCATGTTCCAGTGTCCCGCGATTATTTATTCAAGAAATGAAATTGATTGAAATAAAAATATTCATTGAAGGAAATTTTTAAAAAATATTATGTTCAAAAAATATTCATGTTTTATAATCAGAATCAACATCAGCTGGTAGAAACTGCAATGTTTGGTATTTTCTGTTTCAGATATTTTGCGTTATTAAGTTCGTTATTGGACTAAAAATTTAAAAAGCAAGTTAAAAGATGTCAATAATTCGGAAAGCTGAATTTTAAGAGCACTTTCATGTTTTTTTTAATGAGTATTAGTTATTCATATTTGAGTCAATAACGCCGCAGAATTTGAAGCGATTGAATGCAGGGTCTGTAGTTTCAAAAAAGAATTATAAATAAAACGTTTTCTCGTATAACACTGGCGTATTTTAAAATTATGAAATGCTTCATATTTCATCTTGTAAAATTTTTCAGGCTGCTGGGTTTGTCATAGTGCAATTTAATCGTTTAAAAATTGACTAATACACTCCGGCAAAAGTTGAAAAATCAAAATGATAAATTGTAATTAATCTTCACCGTATTAATTATTGATACCTTTTAAATTTCGTTCTATACTTTCTCCTTGGAACAATACTGAGAATCAGATTTTCAATTAATCGGCAACAAGTTCTATATATTATAAGTTATATATATATTTTTTAACTAAATAGGATATGTGCAGGGCAAAGCGCAGAAAATTTTCCAAATTCTAAAATAATATTTTGGGGGAATATTTCTGTTCGAGACTGTCTGCCGAAAACGTAGTCATCAATTGTATTGCACTTGGCCGATTGGCCGGATTTGATCGTAAAATTGCGGGAGGGAGGGGGTTGAGTTGAATTTTCCAAATGTATTCAATTTCCCAACTTCAATCTGTTCTTTTGGAGCATTAAATGCAGACGTGTGTTTAGTTACCAAGTCGCAGTTCAGATTATCTGCTTGAAATAGTTAGTGATTGTGCATAGTGATTTTATCATAGTGTCAATTGTTTACATATTGGTGCCATGGAGCCTCCCATGAAAAGGTTTAAAAACAATGAGCCTGACATTGACTGGGAACTTCGTTTTGCATGTACGAGAATTGGTGAGAGAACATTGTGTTTATTGTGCGAATGCGAATTTACCTGCATGCGGAGATTCAATGTTGAGAGACATTACAAAAGCAAGCATGCAGCTTTTGACATGACTTTTCCCCTAGAGTCATTAGCGCGAGCTAATGAATTTCGCGTTATGAAAGCCAAACATTTGTCATGAACAAATGTTTTGGAGAATCAAGTTTCTTCTCTCAACGGAAACACTCCTCTTCAACTTGCTCACAAAATCAGAAATGATACGTGCAAGAGATCTCCGGCATTTAATAATAAATGGGAACATTGCTATGCATGCAGCACAATCGGTGAAAAGGTTCTATGTTTATTGTGTCATTTGCAATTTAAAAGCATGAGGTCCTTTAATATTGAGAGGCATTATAGGCAAAATCATAGTAGCTTCGATTTGAGTTTTCCACTTCATTCGGACAACCGCGTTAACGAAATCCGGGTTTTAAGAGAGAGAATTTTAGCGGCCGAACATTCAAATGATGTTTTGTGTAATGATGACCTTCGAACCACGAATTTAATGTCATTTCAAGCCGCCTATCAAAGCGCGAAAGACAAATCGTCATTTACTGCCGGTGAAAAATATAAAGAGATTTTTGTAACCCATATGGATACGTTATTTCGAGGAACTTTGTTGGACAAGAGAATGAAAAGATTTGTTGAAAATTTACCATTATCGAGACGTACAATAATGCGAAGAATTGAAGCAATCGGTGCTGACCTCCGCGCTCAATTAACAGATGACTTTTCTCGTTGTTGTTTTTTTTCCTTTCAATTAGATGAATCTACGGATAGACCCGATTGTGCTCAAGTCGTCATCTTCGTTCGTTTAGTTTTTCCCGATCTGTCTATTCGCGAAGAGTTATTTACATTATTTTCCTTAAAAACGAGTACGAAGGGTGAAGATATTTTTGATGCTCTGAAGCAAAGTTTCATTTCCGCGAAAGTGCCACGTCACAAATTACTAGCTATCACCTCGGATGGTGCTGGAAACATGACTGGTTGCACGAAAGGTTTAATTGCGAGGTGTAATAATGACGCTGAGTTCCCGAAATTCCATCATTATCACTGCATGTTGCACCAGCTAGCTTTATGCGTTAAAAAAATTTCGGGCGATGTCATAACTTTAACAGTTAAAATAATTAATTCGATAATTTCAAAACCCTTGCAGCATAGACTGTATAATGTTTGCAAAGAAGAGAATAATTTAGAATCTCGCGATTTATTGTTTCATACAGAAGTTCGGTGGCTTAGCAAGGGGGTTAGGCTGTGTCGGTTCTGGGAAAATTTAGATGATATTGTTTGTTTGAATGATGTGGAGTGGCGCTCGAAATTGGCATTCACCCCGGACATAAGGCCCGGATGGAGGGAATTTTTTCTCGACAGGCGATTTTACGCCCTCCTAATTCGCGGTCAAGACCCGAACCTTGATCTCAAGCGATGCCTTGTCGGTAACTACGGCAATCGCTGGAA
>NW_011887871.1:59502-60939 GCF_000806365.1 Fopius arisanus | reverse complement strand
AATTTCCTTTTATATTATTCCACGCGGCTATTTTCCCCATTTTACCAGTTGACAGAAGCGTCATGGGACGCTCCCCAATACGGTGACTGTGAGGCCCCCACTACCGTCCCCACTATGATCGTACTAGGACCCTCATAATTGACATGGTTATAAACTTAATTGGATTCCTAACCCGATTTTATGATTCTGCTCCGAGCTACCTGGAGGTTGCCCATCCCTGATCTAAATCAATAGGGTCCGCAGGGTAGATAGCCGTACAGGTAGCAAATCGAAGTATTGAAAATTACGGAAAGGGCCTCAGACCCTGGGGAATGTATAGGTAGCCTATTCCCCTGTTTAGGTAGCGTAATTTGAGGTTTTGGTATAAACCTTTCTGATCACGGGCTAAGGTGAGCTTTCTGATCACGGTGAGCTCGGAGAACCCAAAAGAAAAGATAGCTCTCGTCGAAGATTAATTCGGAGAGGAATCAATTAGGTGTGAAAAATGGGTAGCGATCATCGGAATTTCGTCCGCAGAGAGCGTGAAAAATAGGTAGCCATCATCGGAAATTTAAGTTTAAAAGCGCAGAGAAAATAGGTAGCGATAGGTAGCATGGGGGAGGGGTATTGCGAGCCGCGTGGAATGCCTCGCCCCGTGTATTTCGCCTGTCCGTGGCGAAATGAACTCTACAACCGTCTTAACTTAATTAGGTAGCAATTAGGTAACATCAGGGAGCATCAGGTAGCCTTAGGGAGTATAGGTAGCCGTTGAGAGGTACTTTTGAGTTTCTCAACCATGAGTTTCCCGTATGGCGTCATATCGCAAGGTAGCAACGCCATTTGCAAATTTTCGTGCTCGCGACACATAATCACCCGAAAATCACACTTCCCGCACTCATTTTCACTTAATTAAAACACGGGTACTTACCAGGGTACCCGTGGAGTCTCAAGAATGCGATTTGTGAGGTGCAGGTAACTATGAGGCAGGAGTGTGGCGTCTTTATGATGCACTGTATAAGTGGCACACACGTGACTGTGATAACGGCCCGGCGTGAACTAACGCCGGCCGATCGCGTGGTTCCGTTCGAACCTGTTGCTCGGGGTGGGGGCGACTCTACTCGAGTGCACCCGTCCGGTGGCGACGCGCGTGGCTAGATACGAACTTAGCCTTGATCTCGAATTTCCCTAGCTCGCGGCGCGTGAACAATTCAAATTTGAAAGGGGGATTCCATCTTGTTAGGTACTCCCACCCACTATTGATAGTTAGTGTTCGATGCGGGATCTGGTTTTGGGGATATTTTTAGGCGATGGACAAGATGTGAGTGGATTACGGGAAGATGCGTAAGAGGATTAATTAATCACTCGCGTGGCGTTGGTCGAAAAGAGTCAATTTAATTGTCGAAAAAAAGTCTCAAAATACACTGGTATTTGTCACAAATAAGAGCTGATCAATCAGTA
>NW_011887871.1:27127-52447 GCF_000806365.1 Fopius arisanus | reverse complement strand
GATAAGCCGCAAGGTGGGAGGTGTCGATCATCGCGATGGTCAATTACACCTATCCATCAAGTGGCGCCTCAGGTGTCAGAGGTAAAAGGCCACTGGTCATCTGAGGTGAGCGCACGGAACAGCTGAGCGGGTCATGAGTGTGTGCGTGTGTGTGTGTGAAGAATTCGGTGGAAAACCGAACAGTTAGTGTTATTATTTACCTCTATTTCTGTGTTCTATTCTTATCAATTACCTTATCCGCATTTTTAACCGTAACGGAATTTTTTTTTAACATTATTTCATATATAAAGAAAAAAAGTACGTGTTTTAGGGAAACAGTTATGGTTTTAAGTAGGCCCAAAAAAAGGAGAAGTAGGATTAGGAGAAAAAAAAGGGCGCAACATTATGTTCCTTATAAGGGAAAAGGGTAGGGGTGGTGATGGGGGTGAGTTGATGATATCAAATCATCTAAAATATATTAATTAGTGTAATACTCTCTATATACTTGGTCGATAGTAAGACGGCTGCTTATGGTTTTTTAGAATCAACCGCGTAGTAAAATCGGCTTTGCAATACAATCGGGTTTTTGTTACCATGGAATAATTCAATCATGGTGGGTGAAAATTGTGAATGATTACCCTTCTGTTTAAGTTATTGCTGCCTAAATTAGGGCGGTAACTATTCTTATAAAGCTTTAATCTTTCTTTTATTTCATACATTCCCTCACAACTAAGGGAGCGTAGGTGTCTCAACCTAACCTATGGGTTCTCCTATCCAATTAACCCAAAACGGGTTCCAGGGACTACTTACGATATACTAAGCACAGTATATTGGCCAATTTTTCTCGATAATCCCCGACCCTTAACCCGATTTCCCGCAGACAATTCTCGATCATTATAAGGGGGGATTTTAGGGGAAATTTCAACTATTCTCTAATCTATAACTACAACTGCATTTTTATAAGGATTCGTCTAAACCGTTGGGATTTACTGCTGTCTCTACTTATTACTTTAATGATTATTTTAGTGCAGCGAGTCTGGGGAAAATTACAGAAGGTCACAGGTAGCTGTCTCTGAGAAGAGATTAGGTAACAGGTAGCTAGTTAATCGGGGATTTTTAAGGTAGTTTTTCCCGGATTTTATTTAGGTAGCGATAGCTTTTCGCGAGTTTTACTAAGGTAGCAGGTAGCTTTCTTGGCGAGATTTAGGTAGCTATTTGCCAAGTTTGGGGATTTGTTCAGGCAATTTTCCCGGAGGTTTTAGGTAGCCGGTAGCTAATAAACGAGGGTCCCGGGACCCCTGTTGGTCAGGTATTTATCTAATTTTTGCGGTTCTCTCTCGTCCTTAATCTAGGTAACTACCCTACAGGAATACAGGTGACGGATTCGACTGGAATTTCGTCACAAATTATTGATTGAGATGAGAGTTTTGATAAATTATTTGCTATAGATGAAGAAAACTTGGAAGTGGACGAAAATTCAATAAATACGAGCTCTAGGCCAATCAAAACAAGTACGTTATTGAAGGAGCAAGAATTAAATTCGAACTGGACAACGAACTGGTCGCCGATTTCAGCTATTTCTAGTAATCAGTTTGCTGAAAATTCAATTTTTTAATGGTAAACATTATTCGACATTCACAGAAAATTTAAACCATACATAGGTTCTCCATCCATTCCACTAGGAATTTTGAAAGTTGAAGTAAATTACAACGAGAAAAGGCGGAATTTTGAGTTGTTTGTTTAACCTGGATGAAATGAATCTATAATGGGACATGAGTGGATCAGAGCGTTGTGCGTGCCTTTGGTTGGTGAGGACAGTAACCAAATTACATATGTTTCATCTGGAAGTATGTTCACTGTAAAAATCTTGAAGAATACTTTTCCAACGTTTTTGACAAATTAATTGGGGCTACATAAGCAGGGTAGTTTGAAGTTAGGGTTAAAAAAGCACGTTAATCCAGTTTTTTCTAAGCCCAGGACACAACCTTATGCTACAATTCACAAAGTTGATAACGAAATTGGTAGATTAGTCGCAGAAGATACAATTTTCTCAGTAAAATCCAGTGATTGGGTGACACCTGTAGGTCCAATAATTAAGTATAATGAACAATTGAGATTAATGTGAGGATTACAAAATTAATTTCAGTAAGGTTATGAGGATTGACAGACATCCAATACCTCGAATTTCTGATTTGCTTGCTAAAATTGACACAGGGAAATGTTTTTGTCGGAACGATCTGAGCCATACTTACCAGCAGGTAGAGTTGGACGATAAATCAAAGTTACTGACAACGATTTCTACTGACAGCGGGCTTTTTGCCTATAACAGACTACTTTAGTATTTCATCGGCTCCTGGTTTATTCCGGAGACTGATGGAAAAGTACTTTTTGGTATTTTTGGAGTTATAATATTCTTTGATAATATTTCCGTTTCTGGATCCACCTGGTCTGAGCAGGATGACAGATTACTAGAAGTTTTAGACCAGTAAAAAGGTTCTGCTTTAACGGCTAAGCTAAGTAAATGTCATTATTTAAAAACTGAAACTAATTTTTTAGGTTTCAGAGTAGATGGAAGCGGAATTTATGTGATGAAAGAGAAAGTTCGAGCTATTATTGGGATAAAGTCGTCCCAAAATATAACTGAGTTGAAGAAATGAGTTGAATTAGTACACCAAGTCTATTATAAATTATGCCCAAACTGCTTCACCCCTGTACACTCTCCTTAAAAAGGATGTTAATTGGTCATGGTTAGATAAACATGAACAGCCATTTAAGGTTGTTGTCGCGAGAGAATCAGGCTTGAAATTTACTCCGTTCCGGGCTGATCTTCCGCTAAGCGGAGAATACGAGTTAGGATATAAACTTTTGCGGGTGCACAGTTCCACTCGACTCACGCACACAAGAATCTACCATGCATGGATACATGTAACACAGCGAACACTAAATGGTGCCGATCGTGGCAACCGCGCGCAGCGTGTGGATTCATATTACCATCGACTCAATCTCGAACACCTATCGACTCAGTGCACAACTCGATTCCACCCTATCGAGTGGTCCGCCAGGGTCTTTCTCACTCAATGTATTTCTGTGCACCTGTGACTCCTAACCTGGTAGATTAAGCCACGTAGTTTATTGTGATCGAGTAGGAGAGGACAATTAACAGAAATGTCGAACCAATTGCAGTATGAGGGGAGATTTGTGAAAGCAAGTATGCTTAAGAAATGGCAGAATTTTTTTGAGAACATGAATCGTGAAAAAAAAAGAGAAAAGAAGTTCAAGAGCGTGTTCCGAAATCGAGTGCTTGTACGGGGAGAAGAATTGTTGATGTGTCAGTCCTTGGTGAATCTTTAAAATGTTGTCACTACGGAGAAATACTTTCATTGGGAAATATTAAAAATGAAAAGCGAATGGGATTAAACTCTATCTTCACCATCGAATGCAAGAAGTGCGACAAAGCCCAGGTGGGGATTAACCATTGGTCCGAGCTTGGACCAAGCTTTTTTTTCACCAAGGTTTGTTAAACAATGTATTTCCATAACATCAAAGTTGGTTCAAGATAGCAATTCCAAGGCTTGGAATGACCTAGACATCATATATTGGATCAAGCTTGGTTGAAGCCGCGTGGTTGAAGCTCGGAATTCCAAACCTGGGCCATGATCGAAACTACCTTGGTATACAAGCTTGTATTTGCATTATATCACCAAGCTTGGTTTAACCATGACAATTCCCTAGAATCAAAGTTGGTTCAAGCTAGCAATTCCAAGGCTTGGAATGACCTAGATATGATATATTGAATCAAGCTTGGTTCAAGCTAGGAATTCCAAAGCTTGGTATCCTAAGCTGATCCAAGCTTGGACCCATCGTCCAAGCTTGGATTTCCCCACCTGGGAGTGACAATTAATTACTGCATTTTTTTTTATGAATCGTCCCTTTGATTCGTCATTGACTATTCCAAATAGATTCGCGCCACTCGAGCAGAAAGCGTTGTTGCCGCGTCGCGCGCAACAAACCCATGCGCTCCGCCCACTGGGAGAAATAATGCTACTTTGAAAATTTATTGCTCTACTACGAAACTGACGATCACTTTCTTTTTTTCTCAGTATATTGGTGGTCACTTTTTCTACGTTCTGTGTTAATTTCATCAAAAAATGTCGAGTGGTTTTTTTTTATAAAAACAGTGAAATGCATTTGAACCCATGTTAATTCAAGCAATTATATCTCAGCTCAGAAACTGGTTTGGTTTTTTGTTGTGCTCATTTTGGAGGGAATTTTAAGAGCTATCTATAGCAAAAATTAAAAAAAAAATCTGTCAAAAAACGGGTTTACACGACAACAACCTTAATGAAATGAAAAAGAAACTCATTTCAAGTGAGGTATTTTAAAGTATTAATGGCGGGGTAGGTATGTAGGAGGTGAGGCCGGGAGAAACCAATACTTTTCTTACAGAAAACCAATCGCTGCACCAAAAAAAAAATGAATTTTCGAATAAAGTAATGCGATTGTGTTTGGATACGTCCATAGTCTAATTAATTTTTATACACCTCTTCGATTTTTTTCCTATCAGTTCTATAGATTTTTTTTATTTGCAAATCCTATTTTCTTACAAACGAGAAATTATAAATGAGGGTGGAAAAAGCGACAACGTCGGACTGAGATGTCATTTTCATCTCAAAAGCTGGTAGCATTGTCCCACTGATCTGGTGTACCATCCATGTTTATATCTATCTGAGAGACCATGCGGTGGTCTTTTTATGCAAAATATTTTCCATTAAACACAATAAAAATCGAAAATGAACAGCGAAAAAAGTACAACTTAATTTATAAAAAGTTTTCGAGACATAGTAGAAGTATACTGTCCCAGTATTCTAGTGGTTCAGCAGACTTTTGTGGTTAATCGCCCAGTTAAATCTTGTGATTTCGTCGAGAAATATTTAATACAAATAAGTCGATAGATTTTTACTTCTCTATAGGAATTCCGGGTGTCCGAATTTTTCCTAGGTTTTTTTTTTTATATTTCTAATGATGGAGAATCTTCTCAGGAATTAAAAAAAAATCAAAATGATAAATTATAGGAGAAATCAACATTTCCATGCATTTTCCATACGGACAAATATTTCTTTTAAACGCCTGGAGAAATTGTATAATTTCCAATAGGAATGGAGTGATGATTTTTTTTTTGCTTAATAAAATTGTCGTTAAGCTTTAATAAAAATTTTCTATTGACATTTTTAATTACGAATATTATGAAATCCGTGATTATCTCGTTAGAAGGATTTGTATTTTGCGCGCCCCCTACGTGAGTGCTTGAAACTACAGCGTTGTCGCGAAACCAAGTTGCGCGCGCAGAATTTGGATTTTTCATGGGTTTTTTTTAAATTTTATTTAAACAATTCTCCTAGGCCCCTTCAATTATTTTTTTGAATATTTCTGTGTAAAAACTCGATCTGAGTGCAAAGTTTCTGGAAAAGTTTGACTATTTTCTGCTCAACATAATTTTTTTCCGGAATTCTCATAAGAGCCCGTGTTAAATTGTTTTCTTAATTAAAATTTTTGTTGCACCTATTCTCCTAGGCTATCTGGCATTTTGCATGGGGGTTTTGGAAAAATCAAAGGGTGTACAAAAAAATGATCATCAATTTCTTGACTTTTTTTCTACACCCCCTGACTCCGCCATAAATACCTTAAGGCCCGGTTGGAGTTCCTGATTATCTCGTATAGATAGTTTTTTTTCTGGTTTTTTTATCTGAAACTTTGGTGCTATCCTGAATGAAGCAGATCTGCATCACATAATTGCATGTGGGCTGAAAAAGAAATTTTAAAAAGGGGAAAAAAACAAAAATGTAGAGTCGGTGCTTTTCCATAAAAATGGGAGGATAATTCTACAAAAGCACAAGTTGCAAATATCGAATTTGACGGAGCACGGTGGCGAGAAGGGGGGGGGGGGGTCGATAAAAGAAAATATCTTCCTGTGCGGTTGGTGGGGTATTATTTTACAAAGTCGTTCTCTGAAAAATGATTCAATATTTAAAAAAAATGTTCAATTATGATTTCTTTACCTCATAATTGATAGACGTCTCCGAATTAGATAGCGGAAAATTGAGGGGGCGATCAGCTGTCAATTTAACCGTTGTGAAGAGGGGCGGGGGGGTACAAGAAGTAGGATGAACGGCTAATTTTCATCTTCAGATGTTTTGAAAAAAATTATTTGGGTAGGCGTTCATCCTACTTCTTGTACCCCCCTTCATCTCGCCCCATAAATTGGGACCTCATCGCCACCTCAATTTTTCGCTATCTAATTTGGAGACATCTGCCCATGACGAGGTACAGAAATCAGGATTGAAAAAATTTTAAAAATAATTAAAATTTTTTCAGAGAAGAAAATTTGATGCGTATGCCCCATGTGCTGCGTACAGAGTAATTTACAGTTAGCATGCTTCCCCTCCGCCGTCCTTCTCTGTATGGCTAAAATGACAGCTGATCGCCACCTCAATTTCTTTATACGTAATTCGGAGACATCTGCCAATGAGCAGGTAAGGACATTTTAACTACAAAAATCTTTAAAATATTTAGCAATTTTTCAGAGAACGACTTTGTAAAATAATGCCCCACCAACCGCACAGGAACATATTTTCTTTTATCGTCCCTCCTCTCTCCCCTGCTTCGTCAAACCACATACTTCCCACTTGTGCTTGTGTACAATTGTCCTTCCATTTTTTAATAAAAAAGCACAGAGTCTATTTTTTGTTTTTTTTTACTTTTTTTTTCAGCCTTAAAGCATTTATATGGTGTAGCTCTGCTTCATGCGAGACTGCACCTAAGTTTCAGATAAAAATAAATACTGAAAAGATGACTATTTTTATTTGAATTTTATCAAAAATGGAACTAAAATGATTGGCACAATTCTGATTAGTTCTGACACGATGAGAGACGGCAGCCCTAGAGAAGTCGATGTTGTTTTAGAATGTTTTAAGCGATAAGAGAAAGAACTGTATCTCGAGAGTAATTGTTTGATGCTAGATTCAAGAGTTGTTCTACTTGAGTCGTTATGTGGTAAGGTCTTTAAAGAATTCCTTTCTACCCACATGGGTATAGTTAAAATGATGGCTCTTGCTAGATCTTATGTTTGGTAGCCAGGAATTGATAGTGACATTAAGAAAATCACAAAGCAATGTCAATATTTTTTATAAAATCCGAGTAATCCACCCAGACCAGAATTACATTCTTCAAAATGGCCAGAAGATCCAAATATGAGAATACACATGAATTTCTTACAAGTAAATGATAAAAGGTTTTTAGTCATCACTGATACTTTTTCGAAATGGATTGATGTTATGGAGGATTGATGTTATGAAGGATATCACCACTAAACAAACAATTTCGACGTTAATGGCGTACTTCACCACATGGGGACTTCCAACGATCCTAGTTAGTGATAATGGACCAATTTTGGTATCCGATGAATTCGAGTCATTTCTAAACGAAATGAGAATCCTTCATGTGCGAACTACTCCACATCATCTAGCACCTAATGGGGCTGCAGAAAATGCTTTTAGAACTTTCAAAAAGCATTTTAAGTTGTTAGTTAAAGTATAACAAACAATAAGTACAACAGCAGCACTATGCATCAGGGTCCATGCTTCGATCTTTTGATGTTGGACATGTAATTATGGCCAAGAATTTTATGGAAATGCGATGGTCTCAAGGTGAAATCTTTCGCCAAAAATCACCAGTGATTTATACCATCCGTACTGTTGATGGCAGAAGCTAGAAACATCGCCCATCTGAGGACTTGTGATTGGCCGATGAAACTTGGAACCAACTCAACTAACTGGGTTTTCGGTAGGGAAGACTTGTTCAGAGGGAAGACTCTTGTTCCTTCTATTGTTAGTAGAAGTGAAACGAAGAATTATTCTTTACCAATTGAGTCATTTAACACAAGTGAAAGTAAGAACGTAAGAACGAAAGCGTGCGAACGAAAGTGCTTCCAGGATGAACGAAAGCGTGCGATCGAAAGTGCTTCTAGGATGAATTCTCAGATCTCAACAACATCTTAAAAAAGTAGACGCGTTTTTTAGGAATTAACAATGGATAGGGTGATGGAGGGAAGATTTGAGTTCTTCTCTATGAATGTCTTGACTAAGACGAGTCCCATAATATCCTACAAAGGACATCGCAATGAAATCGAATACTCGACTCAAGTCGAAAGGGGTAAAAAGCTCATTGTGAATAAAAAAACTATTCAGCAATATGGTCAGGATCACCGTACTTGGCGCGGTTTTTTCGAAACTCACCACTTTCTCTTTAGAACTCGAGGTAATAGAGTACTTTCCTCAATTACACGAACTGTAGTTCAGTCTGGGAATTTTAGGGGAATCAACAAAGCGAAAAATTCAATTGAAAGTTCCATCTGATTATCATGAAAAGAGCTATGAGTTTGATAATCTTGATGAGCAGACCATCGGACTAGGGAAGTTCCTTCGATTCAACTATATTCGAGACACAAACAATAGTAGTTCCACAGTTCATGCATAGGGATGAAAGATTCTCACGGGAAACTTGTCAGTCAGCGGTGCCATACGGGTCAGCATTGCTCAGGTCAAGTTTCACGGGCAGCTTTTAACGAAGAAAGGAAAGATCGCATACACAAATCGGCTAGGTTATCAGGAAAAACTGCGCCAAGTACGTTGATCCTGACCATATTGCTGAATAGTTTATTGATTCCCTTTTTACTCCTTTCGACTTGAGTCGAGTATTCGATTTGATTGCGATGTCCTTTGTAGGATATTATGGGACTCGTCTTAGTCAAGACATTCTTAGAGAAGAACTCAAAACGATTTACGCACTTCTATCATCACCAGCTTTCCTCACTGGTAAATTCAATGAGCTTGACGTCTTTTTTTATTTGTGTATTTTTTTCAAATGTCCATAGTTGTGGCTACAATTTTTAATTAATTGTTGTTTTAAGTTTTTTCCAATTTTTTTTTCAAATGAACAACATCGAAATATATGATTGGCGCATTTTTTTTACAAAAACATTTTTTGTTTTTGTTTTTGGGGGAATTTCAAGCATTTTTTCAAAATGGGCAAGAGATTTTACCCTTCCACTACCCAAGCTACTATCGAATGAGAGAATCTTACTATTGCTTAGATTTAAATAAAATACAAAATGCATCGACAATATCCAATTATTGGAATGAGTCTTCCGTACCCTGGAGTTTAAATAAGTGACTAATTTGATGTATCTCCACATAATTTCATTATCCTTCCTTCATAATCCTTCAATTATGCATTTGGAATAAGGACTATTGAGTATATACGGTATATATCTTTCTATTCGATGCATTGTTGTATAATATAAGTTTTGATTCATGAGTACGCGATAATAGTGTTTCAATCAGCTACTTGAATTTATAATTTATGTAAATAATTCATTAATTAGTTATTGTATTTATTTATTTTCCCGGTTTTCGATTAATATATCAAATTTTAAGAGAAATTGATCATTTAATTTGCCGAGTTATTGTTTTTTTTTTGAAAATAAAAATTAGAATGAGAATAAAATTTTCTAAATTTCATATTAAGCCCGTTTGAGATTACGAATTGAATGCAATGCACAATAAAGGTCAAGTGATTTTATAAAAGCGATTTGCTTTGGATTTTTTCGTGATATTAGGAGTTATATATCTTCTTATCTTTTTTTGGGGGCGCCTGCCACTTGCATTTTAGCCGCAAAAATAATGGCTACGTGAAATAATCCATTATTTTTTTCAAAACACATGTATGGATAATCAACAATTAATTAATTTTTTTCACATTTTTCCAAGGCATTTTCCTTAATTATTTCTACAACATCTCTTGTTTTGGAAAACTGTATTTTGAAAATACATTTCATACTTTAGGGTGCAGTAAAGAGCGTTTTTTTTAGAAAAATTGTTCATTTCCAGGGATAAATGAACAATGAAAAAAAAGGGTTAGGTGTCAACCACCATGAGATGCCAAATTATGCATTTCTTTTTTTTACTTTATCACTGAAAATATTTTTTCATTTATCACTGAAAATAAACTTAACTTATCTCTTCTCAGCGCACTTTCCACGATACTTTTGCCAACCTCTCATTATTCGCGCGCGACGCTGATTACGAACCGATAACACAGCGCCCGTTGGAAACAGATGCTGCCAACTTTCAAACAACAATCTGACGGCTTCAGTTTTGAGATAATTTCACCGCGGAAAATATGCGAAAAAATCCGGTGCTATGCGCGAATCTTTTTGATGGTGCGTTTAATTGCGAGAGGATTAGAATTAATAAAAAGAGCATACGCAATTTAGCTGATATAACTAAGTTTATTTTTTCTTTAAATTGCCGTGTTTTAATTTAATTACGAAAATTAGTTTTGAAAGTAGTGGAAGAGGTAGTTGGGTCGTGTATAGATACTTCCGAGCGCTCGGCCTGTTGTTTGTTGTTTGGTTTGGAGGTTTAGAGGTTATGAAATAAGTACTTGGCCGATACGCTCCCGCGTATCTCGATTCAGGCAATCCCTCAGATTTGATATCTCCAGGAGTGTCCCTATGCAGCCTATGGTAGTGACGTGACAACTATTGGTTCACTTTTTTGTACTTGAAAAGCAACTCATCCTATCTATAAGGTAGATTCACTAGAACTGATTGAACATGCCATCACCATCAAGTCTTACAGCAGAAGTTGCAAGTTGTTTCATAACAAACTTTTGAAACCCTCTATATCAATGATAACTGCTATAGTCCAAGAATGACTGTGGATATCTCTGAATATTCTAACGGGCAACTAACACTGAGTAGCTTGGGTGGATGGTATAAACATCTGCAGAATATTGGATGGAGTATGAGACACTAACTTGGGGGGTTGACACGTGATTGAATGAGTTTTATAAGTCACGTTGTACTTAAAGCGGAGCGCATTTTCAATCCGTGAGTTGAGTGTAAAAATTCTCTACTACTGTGATGTCTTATAAGATTTCAACTTGTGAAGTAATTACAATTCGTGAATTTATTCAAAAATGAGAAACTTCGGAGACAACGAAGCGCGATTTGACATTAAGTGCTATTGAGTCGATCAACTGACCAGATGTAGTCTCTGATATCGGCAACTCCATAGAAAATTCATCTGCGGTCCTGGACTCTTCTGGAATAGCATTCAGTATTGGTGCTAATGATTGGAATACTTCTACTCAGTCAAGTCCTGAGGCCATGAGTGTTGTGCGTGGAAGCATTTACGGTTCATCAAATAGTGTTTTGATAGTAGAACCAGACTCTACTATCTAAGCAGATGAAGTGATGGTCCATCACTTGAGGAGAAAGAGATAATCAATATCTTAGTATCTTCAGAGAGCCCAGAACCAGGGTCTCCAGAGAGTCAAGCACCTGAGGAGGCTGAGATTGCAGACTCTTGTGAAAGGCTCGAACCAAAATCTCTAGGGCGTCCAGCGCCTGATGGAAGAGACTCGGCCAATGATTCAAACTCATCAACAGATAATTCCATGGTACTAGTGAAAGACTCTGATTCAATGGGGATAAATGCAGCTGACTCTCTCCAGAATTCAGTGGTAATGCGTGAGGCTATATCAGAGGCAGCACCAATGATTCCTGTGAATACTGAAACTGTACCGCCTGATTCAGCAGAGGGTACAGAACCATTCGTTAGAGTGGGGGAAGTTATCTGTTCACCTGTTGATGAGTCAGATGATGATGATCATGCGGAACCTGTCCGAATTTTCGTACCTGAAGGATGGGAAGGTGCGATGTCTGAAAGAGCCATAAAAAAAAAGCTCAGGGAAATCATCAATCGCCATTACAATGCTGATGGATCTTTCGTCACAATGGTGGGGATATTCGATCCAAGCTGATTTTTTGTCCTCATGAGCATGTTTATTTTCAGCCAATGAGATCTTTCAGACATCGATTTCGATTGTTAGCCGAAATAAAAATCTATCCAGAGGTAGTGTTATAAAAAAAAATTAAATTCAATCCTCTCACATGATTGATAGTGCAATAATAATACGATTATTTTCATTTCATTTCATTTTTTTAATTGATACTAACAACAACGTTCAACTGAAAAGAGTTGAAAACACTATTTTAATCGTCTATGCTTATCAAGCCCTGTAATATTATTCTGTAAGAAAAATATTCATACACTCCTTATACATTGAATAAAGAATATTTTCTCCACGTAAAGTTTTCTTCAATGTTCCATTACTCAACACCCGCCAGATGTAAAAACTGGCGTTACAGGCCAGACGCCAGACACCCAGAGTAAGAGAGACAACTGTTGAATGCTAAGACGCTCGATAAGGATAGAGGAGGAGTGGGGGATGCAAGTGGTGGCTGGCCCACGTTATGTTGCCGCTACGCTTTGTTAGTAGTCACCGAAATCACAGCAATAAGTAAGTCTCTGATGTGGAGTGAGAATATTTTGAAAATTTTATCTGTGGGCTTCGTGTCATTTTAGTGTGGTTTTCATGTTCTTAACGAATAATTAAAGTTTTATTTTATAGTGAAATTAGAAGTTTTCTCGGACCTCGAGATGCGCCACGAGTGGGAGGAGGATGACAGACGCATGGCGGAATGGTGGCTGGGGGAGGTGAATAGAATTGAAAAGTCTTCTCCGTTACTTCCGCCTGATCCACCGTCTCCAGGTATAGATAGCCTTGGTTATTAAGTTCATGGCGTACTTGGGCGATCATTACTTCGCCAACAAGGTAGAGTATTGAAAATCAATTGAAATTTCTTCTCCTCTTTCTGTACTTGACGTATGATCAAGCTTCAGGTTAATAGGAATCGCAGCTCCACCAAGATATGAAGAAGTTCCTCAACTTTTTAAGACTGGTAGGCCCCGAGATTGAGGTCCTGGAGATTCTACCTCATGCGCACGCCGACGCAGCAGCTACGGTAATGATTCTAGGCGCTCAGAATCATGACAGCAAGTGAAGTAAGTAAAATTAATCTCTCTCATTGTGTTTTTCATTGTACTAATGAAATCTACTTCGAATGTTTCCATTGCAAGCATATCTCCAAGGAATTTTTTTTATGTGATTTTTTTATTAATTGCAATTTTCATTATTTTTCTTATATTATTTTGTAATTAGACTGATAAGTTATTAAAAAAAAATAAAAACAAAAAAGTTCAATTGTCAGTTTTACTCATTTATTTCACAACCATCGAGTTTTCATATTATTTTTACAGTAAAATTTACAGTTACGGATTTTTAAAGTTGTTGACGAGCCATCAGTAGTACTGTCGCTCCAGGAAGCTCATCAGACGTTTGTTGGCCGCAGTCCCACAGTATTTCTCCTGCTTGGTTGGATCCCGTTGGAAGGCATTGGACAATCGTGGCGGCAGATACACTCATCGCTTAGAGCGAAAACTACTTTGGGGCGAAATTTATCTGCGATCATCTTCAGATCAGTGACTAAATACTTCTGATTAAGTGTGATCACCGCTCGACGTTTGATTGGTAGGAAATTTCCTTGAGTTGCGATTTTATTGATGTCATCGAGATCCAAGACTTGCTTCTCCACTTTGATTATTATCTCTCTGCTCAATTCACTTCGTCTTTACAAACTTCGTGTGACTGCACTTGTAAGTTGGTGACTGAATGATCAATCAGTCGCCTTACTCCAGCTACATATAGGCCGTTTGTAAGTGGAGAACGAATGCAATCATCATTTATAATTTCAAATGAAAAAATATTCTGAGAAAAGCGGCTAATCGGCATCCACCGGTTTAATTTTTCGCCAAAATGTAACGGTTTTCAGACTTCCGAGAAATTGATCGATAAATCGATCCAGCTGAAAAATTTTTCGCGCAAACTCAACGGTTTGCAATTTACAGAAATTAAGAGGAGGCTGCAATGAATCAAACCAACTGAAACTTTATGACTCATTGAAACAGTAACAAAAAATCATATAAATTTTTTCATATACATTTTCCTAGGGGTTGTTAGTCTCATTTCAAGATGGGACGCAGCAGAATTGTGCGCTTCTCCGTAATAACTGAAATCTTCCAACATAACTATCGGAATGCACAATCTTAAGCCATTCAACAATGGCTTTATCGATGAGCTTACTATATTAAATTTTATACTCGAATTTTGAAAAGACAAAATTATCTATCAGTTACAACAGCGCATTTGAGGAGTGTTCTAAAAAAATGGCAATATAGAGACAAATACTATTTTAGCTTGCAAATTTACAATTAGAAAGGGTGTAATGATTACTAGTGAAGTTAAATCTTTCTATACGAAGAATGAAATCATTCTACCAGCTCCAGATCTGGCAACATGGTTTGATGAGAGTGTGAGTGAGCCGTTGCGAATTGAAAGAAATTATCAGTTTGATGATTGATATGAACCATTATGTTCCACTGCAGGGTAGCTCTTCAACGTACATCGCGCTGTCCTATGATATACAATACAAAAACGCTATTCTCAATATTCAGAATTCGGATGAATTTTGTTTTGTATGGTCAATTATCGCTGCTCTGTGTCCAGTAAAAACGCATCGATGTGCTACTCCATTATATAGTCACTATACCATCACAACTCTGCCACACAGTCAAAAGTTACTTGGTTATACAAACATTCGCTTCCTCATCACATTGAGTGATATTCCAAATTTTGAGAGAAAGAATGACCTGTCAATTGTTATCAAATGACGGACCGAGGTGCAAATAGAATCCGGAATGCCCTCCTCCGCAGCCTTATCCTCTCTCAAATCCCTACGTCCAGAACTGGCGTTGTTTATATAGTGGTGCTTCTGACCAGAAAGTGCGAAAGAACGTTTCACTTCAGAATCACTCCTTGATCATGCTGGTTTCGGATTGGCCTTTACTTCTCGGACACTCTGTACATCAGTGGGTGGCGTATATCGGCTTTCCCATATAATCCATGTTTTGTTGTAATGTAAAGCACCAGCATTTCTTACCCCAAACTTATGCATAGTATATGGGCAAAGAAAAAAAGTATAAAGATACCTGACATGTTGTCAACTCACTTCATGGCATTTGTCATGTTGCTCAATGGCCTTTGATCATCTTCTGATCCTCAATAGCAAAGAATCGGTTAGACTAACATTGTTTTGGTTGTTTTTGCGTCGGAACTTCCTTTTAAATTGCCTACTTTTTCTTAAAAATAATGTAGAATGATCCGAAACATGAAAATACAAAATTTGAGCAGTATCTATACAAGTGAGCATGGTTCACTTCGCCTATTCTTTTAGAAAATTAATGGAATAAATGGCTAAAGTTATTCGAAAAAAGATCAAATTTCGTCAAATTATAGGTATTACTTATTAGGCTATGGAATAATCCAGAGTTTAATTATGGTAAAGATCTTTTATTAAACAATGTAAAGGGCACACATAGCATTCGCCATTTTCGATAATCACTGCCATGCCAGTGCGGACTTATGCAGCAACTCGACAGTCACTAGATCTTACTAGCCATCAGACATCTCTTCTCTTACGTAGCAGAGCTCTACCGCTCTGATTTAACCATCATCTGTAAACTTTCATAAATCTCCATAATGTAATTCCATCAGTGATATAACATATTTTAACATTCAAACTCATCGTCTTTGCAATAATGTGAACGTATTAGACCTGTGGTAGATGTCACTCAAATATTACTTAATGTTTACATTAGAACGATTAATCATTTGGATAAGTAGTCAGTGAGATATTCTGTTTTTTACCCATTCTCACCAGCCTGGTGATTTGTGAACCGCTCCCCTGAACATTTCCTCCATCACCCAATCGACATGTACCTCGCTAGTCCAGACTCCATTGTAGTGGTTTGGTCCCGCAATAGAGCTTCCATCCCTGACCCTTTGCATGAGCCTCTCGCCACCTTCTCTCTCTCCTCACACTCCACCATCCGTTCCCTGTTCAACCCATTACTCAAAGTTCCGCTTTCCAATGTCTTATTCAACATGGCATCAAAGAAATTATCGTCAACCTCAAATTTGACGGTTTGAAAGTGTTTTCAAAAATTTTCTGTTTCCTGCGAGTATCGCTCCAGACTCATCCACTCTAACAAAGTCTGCCTTCAGTTATCTTTTCTCAGTACTGCTCCTGGAAAACATTACAACGTATTTGTTAAGGTTAGTCAATAGTCGATCTATTGATCCCTTGTTATAATATTCACTCCCCTTTAATTGTCCCACTCTCTATATTGTATTAATTCATTTTGGTCCACTAGTTGAGTTCTAAGCTGATCATCGCTCACCGGTATTTGGCCCTGAAGTCGTCTGTTGAACGAAAGTTGTGCAGGTGATAGTGTATCTGCATTAAATGGTGTGTTTCTGAACTCCAATAGGGTCATTTGAATGTCTTTTTCATCAAACAGGGTCTTCTTGAGGAGTTTCATTCATTCTCTGAACAAAGCGTTCGCAGAAGTCATTTGATTGCAGATACGCTGGACTTGAGGTTCTATGGGTTAAGTTCCATTTATCAACCAAAATTTCAAATTGTCTGCTAGAATGTTGGGGACCATTACCTGAATGAATTATTTCAGGGTGGCCATGACGCGCGAAGCAATTCTTCAATTTCATAATTACCTGATTAATGCTAGTAGCACCAGATAGCTTGTATTCCTCTTAATTTTTGGAATGTGCATCAAGCACCAACAGATAAGTGTCACCATTCAGGCAGAATAAATCAGTGGCAACGATTTGCCATGATCTCTCCTGAATTTTATGCGTCAACATCGGCCCTCTCTGTGTTGTCCTCAAATAACTTACACACGCTAGACGGTTTTCAACTTTGTTCTTAATTTCTGTCGCCATAAAATGCCCAATATACCCTTGGCCTGCAGAATCGTTTTCTTGACACCCAAATGGGGATAGTATAATTTATCAACCATTCTTTTCCTCAACTCAGGTGGAATGACTGAAGGGTGGCTGTTATAGATGATTCCTTCGCTG
Organism: Fopius arisanus; assembly: GCF_000806365.1. Lineage (NCBI taxonomy): Eukaryota > Metazoa > Arthropoda > Insecta > Hymenoptera > Braconidae > Fopius > Fopius arisanus. Next base: position 35,509 of record NW_011887871.1, on the reverse strand, counting down.
TCAAACAATTCATCTAGTACCTTCCGATAAGGCCCCATTCTCCGACCAGACTTACTATCTGGCCACTCGTCTTTAATTACTTTCAGCAAAGCTTGAAGTTCCACGCATTTTTTCTGTTACCAATGTCCTCAAATTTTCTAGGCCTGATCTCATCCCTACACTAGATGGTGTGTACATGTGCCTCGACCTCTGTTTCTTTTTCCACAAACGTTTCATCGACTCTGCACCTGGAGAGAGCATCAGCCAAATGCAGCTATTTGCCAGGCTTTTACCTGACTTTCATATCATAATATTGCAACGCAATGCGAAGCCGCTGTACCGGTCACTGGTTACGTTTCCAGGAGTTCTTCTTCTTGAAGATTGACATCAAGGGCTGATGGTGTGTTTCCACCACGAACTGCCTGATATATGAGTACTGATGAAACTTCGGGCAATCAAACGTGATAACAAGCATCTCCTTCTAAATTTCTGCATAGCTGTGCTGAGCAGTGATCAGTGTTATAGCCCCATACGCCAACGGATTATTATCTTGCAGGATAACTGCTCCCATTGCATCTTTGGAGTTATCTGCTGACAATCTCACCTGTTTATTCTCATCAAAGAACACCAAAACTGGAGCTTGCGCAAAACATGTTTTAATTAAGTCAAATGCTTCGCCATGTACAGTAATCCAGCATCAATGTATATCTTTCTTCAAAGGCTCCCTTAAATTCGATATTTGTGCTGCTAAATTGGATATGAATGATCCTACATATGCCAGCACACCTAGAAATCTACTCAATTCTTTCCTATTGGTGGGTTTGGGGATGGCCTTGATAATCTTGACTCTGTCTTGATCAACTGTCACTGATCTGTGATCAACTTCGCCCTCTGAACTACGTATTTCACCTCCTTCTGGAACAGCCGACATTTTCCTTGACTGAATGTTACTGCCTGTACCCGTGCTTGATCAAATATCTACTTGAGAATCATCCGATGTTCATCTGGTGTCTTTGAAAAAATAGTAATGTTATCGATATAAATTTTTACACCTTCAATGTCCTCAAAAACCTGACTCCAATATGCCATATGGTAATCGAAGAAACTTATAACGTTCAAATGGAATAGCAAAGGTCGGTAGCTTAGATGAAGCTGCTGAGAGCGCTATTAGCCAAAAGCCTTTGTGTTTACCCAATGTCGAGAATAATTTGATACCCTTCATTTCCCTTATCAGCTCTGGAAACGTTGCCAATGGATAGTGTTCACGAAGAATGGAATCATTTAGAGGCTGTGTTTCTAGGTAGAACCTAATATCTCCATCAGTCTTCCCGAATATCACAATTGGATTGATAAACTCTATTGGTTCAGTGATTTTAGACATACTACCTGATTACTCCATTTTTTCCAGTTCTGTCTTGAGTTCATCTATCAGCGTAAACGGTACTTTTCTCGCTGAACGCACTGAGGGTGTATAATCTGGCTTTAATTTTATATTCACTGGATGAGTTTTAATTTTGTCAAATTCCTTGAAACAGATCCTTATTGTTCTTCACGAGCCCTTCCGCTTGTCACTGCAATTGTATCCACCGTCTTGATGACATTCAGTTTCATTAAATCTGGCAGGCCAAGAACTACCATACTTTTCTCTGAAGTTTTCACCATCACGAATTCCAGACTAAATTGCTCACGCCTATACTCCGTTTTCAAAATACACGACCCTTTGACTGCAATTCTCTTTCCCTTATAACTCAGTCCTTCATAATTCACTGGATGTTTCAACAACTTCCAGGTGGTTCTGTTTCCAAGATTCATAAACATGTGGTACAACATTGATTTGAGTCCCTGAGTCTACCTTGAATTTCACCAACTTCTCCAGCTGTTTCAGACACACAGTGATCCGCCAGCAACGATTAGGCTCCTGCATTACTTTCATCTCTCCGATCATATAGGATACGTCATTGATTTCAAACGTATCTTCTACCTCGTCAGCCATAGAGTCTCCAGACATATATTGAACCTCATCAACTTTTCTGCTCCGACATCCTCTTGCAAAATGACCTGGCTTGCTGCAACTTCCACATGGCTTTCCTCTTGCTGGACTTCTACCAGCAGGACGTGTCTCAAATTCACAGTTTTCACAGTGTTTCCCTGCGGTTGGATATTGACTGCTTTGCCGTTGAATATTTAGGTTCCCACAATTCGTTGATTGTCACTGCACTACGGTTGGTGCAGGGAAATTCTGACTGTGACCACTGCCATCCTCCGTGCCTGATTGAGTAAAGTTGTTCTTATAACTTGTCTGCGGGCTTTCCTGTGTTGAAAAAAAGTGTCTTTGCAATATCTTCCAAAAATCTTGGGAAAAATCTTAGAAAGGCTTTGTTTTCGAAAGAGCTTTTTGACTCACTTTTTGACTCAAATTTTTTTAAAAAGATTTTCGGGAGACGAATTTTTTCCTAAGATCATCGAAAGACAATTTTTCTCGAAGATCTTCAGAGGATAATTTTTGGTTGAAGATCTTGAGACCCATTTTAATAAGGTACTTGATGCTGAAACAGTCCCGATTTCTTGGGGTTCAGCGGCCTTGACTATGATATTTAAAAATGGCGACAAACTCGATCCTCTCAATTACAGAGGGATTGCCTTATGCAAGTGCCTGACGAAGCTCTTTACGCAGATCCTCAGGGATAGAATTCAATAGTGGGCAGATAAAGAAAACATTCTGGACGAAAGCAAAGCTGGTTTCAGGCCGGGAAGGGGTTGTTGGGACCAGAACTTGGTATTATTTAATGTAATACAACTGCAACTTAGACTTGGCTCCAGGAAGGTGTTCAGTGTGTTTATCCATTTCAGACGAGCATTTGACTTGGTCCCACATGACAAACTTTGGTCCAAGCTGCTCAATCTCCGTCTGTGTCCTAAAATAGTAAAAATCCTGAAGTCTCTATATGACGGCGCAAACATTAGAGTTAAATTTGGGGGCCTATTATCAGGGGAGATGCCAGTCATTGCTGGTGACCTTCAGGGTGAATCTTTGAGTCCACTACTTTTTATATTGTTCATCTCTGACCTTGAGAAATATCTAAGGAATTGTGGCTTCCAGGGAGTGGATATCAAAGGAAGAGATGACGTACTACTCCTGCTCTATGCAGATGATTTGGTTATCTTGACTATTAGTGAGCGCAAGTTACAGAGTATTCTCAATGTGTTGCATAGGTATTGCCATGAAAATGGTGTAACTGTAAATTGAGATAAAACTAAAGTTATGGTGTTTAGAGAGGGGGAAGTCTGAGCCCTTCCCTAAAATTCATGTACAATAACAAGCTCCTAGAAATTATATCATCATATATGTACCTTGGTGTATTAATGAGTAGCTCCTCTTTAGGTGCTGTCGCTGCTCAGGATTTAGTGCGTAAGGCTAAGCAGGCAACTAACTCTGTGATTGGAATTCTCGCTAGCTCCAAGTGTGACTCGTGGTATTGTATGATCAAACTATTCGAGGCTATCTCCAAGTCCACTCTCCTGTACGCGTGGCCAGTTTGATCACTTGATTACTGTGACATGATCGAATCTGTACAGACCGCTTTTTTTAAGATATTACTTTATCTACCAAATTGCACACCCAACTGTGCTTTGCGACTTGAGCTGGGCTTGGTGAGAGTCGAGTATGCTGTGATGTAGCTGACCATTAATTACATAATAAAAATTTTGAAAATGTCGGAAGAAAGATCACCAAGGATTTGTTTTATACAATTAGTGAAACTAATCCATTTAAGAATCCTGTTGAATTCCGCAAATTTAAGTGGTCAGTTAGAATTAAGGAGTTGTTGTCTCTGGCCAATTGTAGTGAACCATGGGGTTGCCTGGATGTTCATGAATGGGTGCTGAAGACTGACTTAATATTTAGTAGGTGTAAGAGTTTGTTGATTGATAGAAATCTAGCGGAAGCGTCCAGAGTCACACGCAAAATTCCACTTGTGAGAGATCCTTTCTCCTTTAAGAATTCGTATTTAACTAGAAGATGTTCTGATGTGCTATGCTGAGAGTCAAGGCGCAGGTAAGATTGGCAAGCCTGTATAATTGCCAGTTTATTATATCTGGAAATTCCTATAAACTATTTCCTTTCCAGAAATGTATCTGTTGTTCCCTGGATGCGCACCAATCGAGCCAGCATATTCTGCAGTTTTGTCCACTATACGATGCGCTTTGCTCCAAGCACATTCAAGCATTTCTTAGGAATGCCTCTTGTAAGGACTTCTTAGCGTTTATTAATTCGCCTGACAAAGACGCCACCAGATCTCTTTTCTTTTTGAGGCCGACGAACGCCTTTCTAACCTCGCTTCGCTCAACGCTACAAACGCGTTTTCAGCCACAATGACATAAAATAGCCACAGCCAAAAGAGGGATTCGGATTCATGCGCTTTATGATCCGCGCCAGCGGCTCGGACTATAAAGCCGCATTCTTCAAATTCGCTTTCTCCGTCCTAGGTGTGAAAAATACTATGTCTACGCATCCAGTTTAGAGGAACGTTTTCTCAGGATGTTGGAAACCAATCATCTTCAGAAGATTTTACAGGAAATTGTCTTCCGAAGATCTAAAAAATACAATATCTTTCGAACATCTTGGAGAAAGAATGTCTTTCGAAGATCTTGGAAAAAAATTATCTTCGGAATATCTCGGAAAAAAATTATCTTCTCTAGATCTTCTAAAAAAATCTCTGAAAGATCTTCTAAAATTATAGTCCAAGGAGTTTTTATCTGTCTTCACCAGATTTTGTCTTCTGCAGAGCTTTTTGGCTCACCAAGAATATGGTAGAGTTTAATTATGGTAAACATCATTCACTAAGTAACGTAAAGCGTACACCTATCATTCACCATTTTCGGCAATCATTGCCATGCCAGTGCGGACTCATGCAGCAACTCGGAAGTCATTAGATCTTACTAGCCGCCAAACATTACTAATGGTGTATATAGTAGTATCAGCGATATAATTTCCTCAACTACCCACTAACGCTGCGCAGAAATAATTCAATTGATAGTTTCAATGTCGCGCATTTTAACGAAGAAATAATTTATGTAAATAATAGAGAGTAAGTATATTACAAGTGATACGTAATTACGGGAACACATCGAATTTAGAAAGAATAAGAAGCCGAAGATCAGAGTTGGGTATTTCAAAGAAACGATTATTGTTTAAGTATTTTTAATACAAACCCAACCTTTCCTTCATGTTCCCTCGAAATTCCGAAATCTGTTCATAAAGCTATTCCTCTTACATTTAATGCGACACCCCGAATTGCGAAATCTTGCTACCGCCGCTTTTGTTGTCTCCTGTCATATAGTTTGCATTTCCCTTCACACGTTCCACCCTGCCGCAGAAGAACCTCTCTGAGTGAAACACTACCATAAAATAATTGACAAACTTTCCTTGACGAATTTCCAGGTGCCCATAGAGTCCTACTCCAGGAAAACCACCCTGCCCTCATTGAGTCGCAAAATTCCCCGATTCCCCATGCCAACTGCTCCCCTCTCTCAAAACTGTCGTGTTGGGCCCTACATCACAGGTACACTATTAGAGAATAAGTGGGATTCGGAGGTCAAGGAGCGTGGGGGCAAGTTCCAGCCCCTCAAGATAGATTACCATCGTGATTGGCTCCCTAATACGTTTAAGGGTTGTAACTTTAATTTTGAGATAGCGTAGGACTAGTATAATAAGAACTTAACCAAAAATGTAAAATGACTTCTGTCCTAGAGTTCAGGAAGAAAACACTCCTTCCAATTAAAAGTACAACCAGTATTAAAATATTCGAGGTGTAGTTATTTTGAAATTGAATCTCCCCGCAGCCAGTGAGCAGAGTGGCTGAACACTCCATGGGCACCTTACCCGCCCTATTCAATAAATCACCAGATCGGACACGACGTACAACACTAACGACTGAGTCTATGCCAAAATTCCGCTCGATTGGTCCAGTCGTTTTCCATAAATTGCCATGTTTTGGGAAGTCATGCAAAGTCATGTTTTTCCGCCCAAGATCTACATGCTATTTTTTCATGGAATCTGAAAATTTTAGGATTGGAATATTATTTATGTCACTGGGCCCGTCATAACATCGTACTTTTATTGCTCGAGGGAGTTATAAGTTGCTACTTATCACTTTTCGTTTTCCTCACATCCGAGCAATAAAAATACTCGGTTAATCTGGCTTTGTAACATAATGTCACATATGTCGCACAGTCTCAAAACGATTTTAACACTATATTTGATGCGAATCCGCGCCGTCGGCCCGGATTTTAGTGAAATACGTTACTAAAATAGTTTTCAAACCTCGTAGCATAAATTACTATTATTGAAAAAACAACTCACACAATTCGTTTGTTGTTAATCAAATCGTCTTTGTTCCTTTCAAAATTACTTCTCCAATATTATATAAAATGCAGAATTATTCATAGACAAATTGTCAATTTATTAGCAAAAACGAAAAAATCATAAGAAACATTCCACTTGTTTTTCGCAGATATTTGAGGATTTTCCCCAGATCGTTCCACAGGAGATCAAAGATGAAAGGTTAAGGATCGAACGCGAAGCCACTACACCAGAGACCACGAAAAATTTCTGCCGCAGCCAACCTTGTGGATGGGTAGTTTATAAACAATTTACAAGACAGCTTCAAACGTTCATCTCGAATATGTGAGTTAATCAGTTTACAAACTGCACGTTTTTTCTTGTACATCTCTCTGATTATTTCTGTCATACACGGGAAAGAAAAGTATACATTTTTAATCGTAGAAGAAACGAAAAATTATACACCTGGTAATTAACCTGGAGACCATGTGAGAGTTGGTTAAAAAATTAGTTAGTTAAAATATTAGGCTACCCGAACAAGCTAATTTTTGTGTAACTTGTGACCTTGGCCGGAGAATTAAAATATAATAATTCCGGCCAACCCACGATATTATTTATTCACTTAGATCTGGATGAGAAATTGAGAAATTATATTGTATGGGAGGGCCTGGAATGATAAGAAAAAAGGGGGGTTTTGAATAATTACTCGGGGGGGATTAATGAATTACTAAATTATATTCTAGTCCAATTATGTTCATACCAAAGATCACGATTTTGAAGTCACATGAACAATCATCCAGGCCTTTTCTTAATTATTAATCAAGGGTAGGGGGTAAGGCCAGCCAGCTTGCGACATACCGGTAGTTAGTGATAATAATGAAAAGAATAATGTACAAAGGAAAAGAGAAAGAAAAAAGGGGGAAGTTAATTAATTAAAAAAGGGGAGAAGTTAGGGGAACGATTTCAATATCCGATTATAGGGGGGTTGTTATGATGATCACAACAAATATTCCTACTCTACACAATTACACTAATAATTAGTAAATGGTGAGGCTCACCGGAGGGGGGGGGAATAATATTACAGGGGGTGCGTTGAGATTTTCTGGGCGGGAAAGGTACTGAAGGGTAGTCACAGGGATGGCGGCTACTCTAATCCTTCCAAAAAAGTCCTCCGAACACGAGAAACTCCTCCAAACAAAATCCTCACTGCAGGGAACTCCTGTAGCAATTTTGCGTACACTAGCCTTGCCTCCGTTCGTCACTTCTGGGTCTTATGTATTCCTCCACGGGCCACGGGCACACGTTTTCCTCCACAAATATTCCTCACAAAACTCCTGCAAATACTCTCAAAGTACTCTCCTCAAACTACTCTCCAAATGACTCCTCAAACTACTCTCCAAATGGCTCCTCAAAAATACTCTCCAAATAACTCTTCCAACTACTCTCAACGATTATCCTTTCCGCAGGGGCAGCTGTATCACGAGTAATGGCTTCCCCATACTCGTGGTTGTTCTTCCCCGATTATCGGTAATAATCTTGGTCAATCGGGGGCACTCGTCATCGGGTGTCCTCGTCCTAATTATTAGTCGTTCCGGGATTTCTTTCTCTTCCGGGGTCACGTGGCGAGTGACGTCTGCGTGGGGGCTTTTCTCATCTTCCTTCCGTGTGGCGTGCGGTGACGAGGGGAATGGCGGGTGGAGGGGGCGTTTTCTCCTTCTCTCTCGTCTATTTATTTCGCTTACTTTACTTAAATCTAACAAAAAGTTATTATTAGGGGGCAGGGGAGGGGCTGAAAAAAGTGCCTCGTCACAGCTGTCCCGGGGGTAGAAAATGCATGGGGTTTCTACAACTCCATGCTGAACGATACGATCCCTTGTTATTTCATCTTACTAATTTTTCTTTACTGCTAGCTTCTCTGCTGCTGACTCCGGGAGTGAAGAGCTGGAAGGAAGGCTGTCATTTGTTAATTTATGATTCTATACTGTGCACTCATTCCAGGCACCCCTCCTCACTCTTTCCCTTTCCAACAATTCGCTCAGATATGCATTCATTACGGGGGGGGG
>NW_011887871.1:23187-26527 GCF_000806365.1 Fopius arisanus | reverse complement strand
GGCCCGAGATGAGCACGGCCTCGGTTTTGTGCTCGGCTAGACGTAGGCCAGCTGAGCCCATCCAACGATCAATCTCCTCAAAGGCCCTCTCAAATCAGATCTGGCCTTGATTGACCAAGGCCAGATCTCAGACTCTCACTGAGTAAACCTCCTGGTCTTCTCTTCGACTTACCCCGGATTCCCCGCGGAACCGCCTACCGGCATAACATCACGGGGAGGGTATTAGCGCACCTCGCGCTCTGCCTGCTCTATAGGTCCACGACCTCTATGTGGGTAAACCTACCCAGCTCCCTAGACGGCAATTCCTCTCCTTCGCCTCTCTTCTTTCCGTAGCGCCCTCAGGACCACTCCGACGAAGTCATTTGTCGCTTGCCATGTCTCCTCTGATGAGAGCATGACTTCCATCAGTTTCTCGGGTAGAGTGTGACGTTCCACAGCACTCTCCCACTCACGCCTGCGCGCCTCGAAGCGCCGACACGCGAAGAAGATGTGCTCCGCATCTTCAACCGACCCGGGACAAGTCGGGCACTCCGGGGAGTCATCATGTCCAAACCTATGGAGATACTCCCGGAAGCACCCGTGCCCCGACAGCAGCTGCGTCAAATAGAAGTTTACCTCTCCGTGTTGACGGTTCACCCACCTATGGACATACGCGAGCAGACGGTAAGTCCATCTCCCTTTCGTTGACTTGTTCAACTGTACCTGCCAGCTCTCCCAGCTTCTCTTCCGCACTTCAGTTTCATCCTCGTTTGCGGCTGGTTGAGACTTCCGCCGGTACAGGGTTCTCCTCTCGGCTGCCAACAGTCCTATCGGGATCATCCCTGCTATGACTCCAACCGCGTCACCTGAAACTGTGCGATATGCACAGGCCACCCTCAGTGCGCTCAGCCTATAGAATGCCGCCAGCCTTCGTCCGATGTCATGCACCATAAGCGCATCCGCCCAGATGGCAATGGCGTATGTGAGAACAGAAGTAATCACCGTCGCCAACAGTGCCCTTCTCTTCTGCTTTGGGCCACATACATTTCGCATCAGGCGCGCAAGCGCTGGTCGGACCCCAGAGGCCCTGGTGGTAATGTGCTCTACCTGCTGTCTGAAATTGAGTCGGGCATCGATCATCAGTCCCAGGTACTTGATGTACGGTTGGGAAGTGAGCTCGAAGTCCCCGACTCTCAGCTTGATGGTCTCAAGGTTCCTCCGGCCCGAGATGAGCACGGCCTCGGTTTTGTGCTCGGCTAGACGTAGGCCAGCTGAGCCCATCCAACGATCAATCTCCTCAAAGGCCCTCTCAAATGCTATCCTGATGTCGTCCAAGTGTTTGCCAATGACCACCATGGCCACATCATCCGCGAACGCCACCAGGTTCACGTCTTGGGGAAGGACCAATCTCAGCAGACTGACGTACATGATGTTCCACAGCAATGGTCCCAAGACAGAGCCTTGAGGCACCCCTCCTGCGACCCTGTATTCTTTAGGACCTATCTCGGTGTCGTATATTAGCACCCTGTCCTCGAAGTAGCTGTCAACCATTGTGCAGAGGTATTCGGGAACGCCAAAGGTTTCCAAGGATTCCAATATGGTGTCCCATCTCGCCGAGTTGAATGCATTCCTGATGTCCAGGGTAACGACTAGGCAGTACTTTTTAGTACCGCGGTGCCACCGCGCCCCTGAGATCGCTTCTTTGGCCGTACGCGCCACCAGGTCGATGGCTTCCAGCATCGAGCTCCCTCTTCGGAAGCCATATTGATTCCTGGCCAACAGCGGGTCCACTATAGCCTCTATTCTCTGGTGCAAGATACGCTCGAGGATCTTCCCCGCAGTGTCGAGCATGCAGAGAGGACGGTATGATGAGGGCTCATCCGGCGGTTTCTTCCCTTTTGGGAGCAGTACCAGCCTCTGTCGCTTCCACACTGCCGGGAAGACACCGTCGCGGAGGCATTCGCTGTATACCTCAATGAAGTGGTCCGGCAGGGTTTGAATGGCGGTCTTCAGAGCGATATTGGGGATGCCGTCGAGTCCTCGACAGGCCCGAGTCGGTGTCGAGGGTGTGGGCGTTGGGCGTCGGGTTGGCGCTGTAGGGCGAACCTGTAGGGGGATCAGAGCGATGGTGCTGATTAACTCCTTAAGGGAGCGGGTTGGAGTCTGTGGGGTTGTGTCAACGTCGACTTCGGAGTCGGGTGGCGATGGGGAGTTGGTCGAGGGGGTTGTCGAGGGGAGTAGTGGGACGCTTCGGGGGACGACCTCGCCGTCGTCTAGGGGGGGCTTCGTCAGGGGCTTTTCTTGGGGTTTCTCCTGCGGCTTCTCCTGGGGCTGGTCTCTTCCCCTGGGACTTCTGCTGGGGCCCCTCCTAAGGCTTCGCCTGGGATCCCCACCTTTCCCGTTTTATTTCGTATCTGGCCTGAGCCAGCATCTGCTTCTGCTCCCTCCAGGCCGTTGTCGGATATGGCGGCGGGGGAGCTTCCTCGCCAAGGGGATGCGAGTATGTCCCCCTTCCGTAAGGGACCCTCCCACTGGTTTGCCTCTGAAAGGGGTCGACGGTGGTAGGGTCTCAAGTCGGTAATATGTATTTTGTATATCCTATTGCCCCGGACGTCTTCGAGGTCATATAGGCTAGGGGAAATTATGTTAACAATTTGGTAGGGGCCGTCGTATTTTGGGGCTAATTTTGCAGCGAAGTGCTGGGCTGCTTGTGATAGGGGTCTTCTCAGTATCAATTCACCTACCCGGAAAATCTCATCTCGTCGGCCTTCGTCATAATGCTCCGCTTGTTTCGCGAAAGCTTCACCCATATATTTTCTCGCGAGATCATAAAAGTAGGTCATTTTTTCGATTCGGAATTTCCAGGGGCCCGTGGGAGAAGGATCAGGGGGTTTGTGGTCGCCATTTGATGATTTGATTAAAGGGCTAGGGGGTGGGGGAATGCGACCCATATTTAGAAATGCGGGCGAGACACCCAGGGAGGAATGAATTGATGTATTCAGGGCAAACGCTAGTTCCGATAAGTACTGGTCCCAATCTCGGTGATTGTCGCCAGCGTAGATGCCTATCATGGGTTTGAGGGAGCGATTCATTCTTTCAACAGGGTTGGATTGGGGGTGATAGGGAGGGATAGTGATGTGGGTGATACCTAATTGGGCTAAGGGTTTCGCGAGTTCTTTCCCAACAAATTCAGTCCCGTTATCGCTGAGGAAAAACTGTGGTGTACCCCAGCGCAAAATCACCGTTTCGTACAAGACTTTCCATATGTTCTTCGCGTTGGTTTTTCTCAGTGGCTTGATCTCCACGTACCGGGTAAAGACTGCAGGGTAAAGGTTTTAGAAAAATCGGGGGGGCGAGGGGG
>NW_011887871.1:15812-23151 GCF_000806365.1 Fopius arisanus | reverse complement strand
GGGGGGGGGGGGGGCTAGAACGGGGTAGTTGTGAGGGAGGTCTTTAATTGCTCAAAAGCGGTCTGGTGTTCGTCAGTACAATTCCACGTCACGTTTTTCCGGATTAATCCAAGCAAGGGGATTTCGTCGTCAGAAAGGGAGGGCAAAAATCGGGAGTACCACCCGACCATGCCGAGAAACCGTTGTAGTTCCTTGACGTTCCTAGGGGGAGGGTAATCTGTAATAGGGGCAATCTTATTGGGGTCGGCCTCTAATCCTTTGGGGGTTAACAAATATCCTAAGAACTCTAATCGGTCGCACAAAAAGTCAAATTTGTCCTCGTTAATCGTCTGGTTATTGTCCTGTAACTTCTTAATTAATTGGGCGATGAACCATTTATGTTCTCCGAGGGTGCGCATAAAAATCAAAAAGTCGTCGGCGTATTTCTGTCCGTTCTTCAATCCAAAGGGCATCCGTTTATATTGAAATAGTCCGGGGGGTAGTCCCGGGATGGCGAAAGCAGTCTTTTCTTTACTGTCGTCGTCGAGGGGGATATGGTGGAAAGCCTGACTCACGTCAATTTTGGAGACATACACCGCGCCGTGGGCACAATCCAATAGATCTTCTAAACTTTGCATAGGGAGGGCGAGGTGTTTGGTCGCGGCGTTAAGGGGGCGGTAATCGATACATAACCGGTAGCTGTTATCGGGTTTTTCAACTAGCACGAGCCAACTACACCAATCGCTTTGCGAGGGTTCGATTATATCTTGTTTGAGTAATTGGGTGGCTTTTTCTTGGTCGGCTTTTAAAATATGAGGGGCATATCTACGAGTGGCGCCACGGATAGGGGGATGATCTTGGGTATCTATGTGCATCATTAACAAGAGGCGAACGGAGGCAATCTCGGGGGCGGGATTTATCCAACTCTTGAATTCTTCGCGGAGGGTTTTCAATTGATTTTCGGGGACAACGGCTAATTGGGCTAGATCGCAGGGGGGAGGATTGGATAACTTAAGGGGCTATCGCGGGGGGCCTTCACCGTCTGAGGCATACCATACACTAATGGGTTGCGCCGTGAACGCTAAAGGGTGGCTCTCGGGGGTTTGTGTTTCTCCGCATTTCAGGGTAAACTCTAGGGTGCTGAGGGCGTCCATTCATAAAATACAATCGAAGGCGAGGGCGTTTGATAATCTAAAGGGGATGAGTTGAACTCGATCGGAATGGGCTAGTCTCATGATAGCGCAGCCGGCTAGTGGGACTGTTTCGCCGTTTCCGAGGACTACTTCTTCTCAGGTTGCGATGGCGTATTTGTCGAGATCCACGCCAGTATTGGTACTAATAAATGATCTATTGGCCCCTGAGTCGATCAGGGTGCGGAGCGAACGTTTTCCCAGTTTTATTTCTACGAATCTTCGGTTTTCTAGGGGTTGATCGAAGGTAAGGGTGAGGAAATCCTCGTACTCGATGTAATCGGGGTTGGTTGGGTCATTGAGGGTGATGGTGAACAGTTTGGGGTTATCGTCAGGGAGGGGGTCAGTCCCGGGGGAAGAAGGGACAGGGGTTTCAGGGATAGTTGGGGATATTTCAGTAGGGCTGGGGTCTGTTGAGAGGGTTTCTTGAATAGGGCGACTATCCTGGAGGGCACTGGGTGTGGGCACTGGGGAAATACTTCGGTGTGGGGTCGGCGGTGATACAGGGGGAAGTGAATTCACGGCAGGGGTAGTTGTTAGGGATGATTGGAGGGGTGTACGGGGACTGGGTTCAGGACAGGGCGAGTTTTGGGATTCGGTAGTGGGTCGTACGGGAGCTCTCTTGGCGACTAGTTGAGTACGATAGCACGGGCGGAATATTAATCGACGATCCCGCGGGGGTGGTGTGGGTTTAACACCCCCGCTTCTTAGTTTCCCTGGTTTTGATAGGTCCCGCAAGATGGTCGGGGGTAGGACTCCGTAGAGCGAGGGTTAGGGCAATATCGGGGGGGTTGGTTATGTTGAGGTGAATTTGGGGGTGCTTGAGGGGAAAAGGCTTGTTGGGCGTAAGAGTTGAGGGAGCATTCGCGGGCGAAATGACCAGGTTGGTGACAACGGAAACAGTGGAGGTACTCTGGGTATGGGGGTGGTTTTGCGTTTATGGGTGGTGGGTTTGTAGGAATACTCATAAGGGGTGGGACGTCGTGTGGGGAAGGTGAATTGGGACGAGGAGAGGTCCGTCCGGTTACGTCGGCGTATGTCGGTTGTCTTGGGGGTGAGTTTGTTCTGGCGTTACTGTTCATCTGTCTGGGGGTTGCGTTACGTCGGGGTTGATATGGCTCATCTGAGGGAGGGAGATAGGGGTGCCTGGAATACTATTCTAGGGGGACGGTATCTGCACGAAGGGGTTGGGCTCCGAGGGCATGATTTTGGGGGGAATCGGTATCGGGAGAGTGACGATTTCTGGTGTTAGTACGACGAGGGGCCGGTGAAGGGGTATGGATTGCTGAGGGATGTCTATATCGAGACGTATCCGACAGAGTTCTCTGAATTAACCTAGCGATCTCAATAAATTGCTCCATGGTAGTGCATCTATCGCGACCCATCTCCTTAAAGTAAACCGGATTTAGCTGCGATTTTAAAATTTCTAATTGTCTCTGTAAGGGGGGAGGGGGATGAAGACTCGAAAACAGTCTACGGAGACTGGTGATATATTCGCCTAGGTCTTCGTCGACGCCCTGAAACCGCTGGTGAATATCCTGCCAGATACTCTCTTCTTGATCGAAAGGGCAGTACATTAATTGAAATGCCCTTAAGAAATCATCATAACTTCTGATGTTTGGCAGTTCTGTCAAATACCAGGAGTGGGCGTTGTTTTTGAAAGCGGAGGGGAGAGCCCGGAGTGTCTCCGTCTCAGTTAGCCCGTTTGACTTATAACACAAGGTGATGCTATCCAGGAACTTATACGGATCTTCTTCGCGAGTTCTTTAGAAGCTAATTCCGTCTCTTTTAAAGATGTTACTGACCCTCAGATCCCGAGTCTGCAGGTCGTATTGTGTCTCTTCACGGAAGGGGGCCCTATACGTGTCCTGGAGACGAGTTTGGGGGAACCCAATAAGAGGGGAGGGGTCCATGCTCATAGCGGCTGAGGGTTGAGGGGGTGGGATTAATGGGTCCTGGATCTGGGAGTACACTGGGTATGAATTTCTGGGGCTATGTACGGGTCTTGAGGGAAGGGTCTGTGTGAGGTAGTATCGGGCACTAGTGGGGAGGAATTGAGGGTGGTCAACTTGATATGTCGAATGGGCGTTTGGGGATGACGATTGGTTGCCTCCTAGGATCGAGGTTTGCTGGGGTGGGAATGTGATGGGTACGAGAGGCTCAGGGGTAAGGGGGTCGATTGTGTGATGGAGGCGGGGGGCAACAGGTCTCTGGTAAGTAAGGGTGGGTCGGTCATATGGTGGGAGAAGACTAGCAGGAGGGGGTGTGGGAGTAGGAATGAGGGGTTGTCGGAAGGTGACTCGATGGTTGGTGAAGGGATTGGGTGAAGGAGGGTTCAGCTGTCGATTGCCCGAAACTGATGGGGTCCGGATATGCCCCGATAGTTTGTCCCGTCCGGAGGGTGCCAGAAGGGCGAAGAGTAAACGATCCGTCAGCTTCGGGGATGACGCGAAAACCGGCGGTGGTGATAGGCATCCTGATCGAATCAATCTCGTCGTCCCAGGGGGCCGTGTGTTCCCCGAATTTTTTCCGGACCTCAAACCGTACAAATCGATCCTTTATAACGTCCAAGACACCGCGACTTTCAATGCCCTGAGTATCTAATAAAATCAGCTCACTACGCGGGGTGAGGGACTCGAACTGTACTTCTAATTCCCTGTGATATTGGGCGATTTGTGTAGGAAGGGGGTCGCGATGAATTGGAGGGGGAAGGGGGTGGATTGGGCTAGAAGCAGAAGCAGAAGCAGAATGCAACGAAACCAACGAAAGACTGCGCGAGAAGAAGAAGAACACGCAAACGGTGCACCCTCGGCAGGTCAAAACATTTTAACGCGCTTTGTGCGCCTCCGGCAGCACGGATACTCGGGATAATCAAAAGAAAACAAGAAAGAAAAGGAAGCGAAACAGGTGAAAAATCGGTTAAAACATATGAATCGGCGGTGGGAAGGCACCTTCGCAATAGTAGAATTATCTCTACCTAAACTCATCAACAATAATACATGAGGAAATAATATTGGAGAAGTTAAATAATTAATTAACTAATTCAAAATTATTTCAATGTAAAATTGAGTCAATTTGGCTTTCAGTCCGTAGGGGTCGGGGACGATCGGGGCTTGGGGAATTTCAATCTCAACAACAAAAAAAATGAGAGAGAAAAAGAAAAAAAAAGAAGAAAAAGAAAATCTCAGAAATGGGATGGCTGGAAAAGACCAACAAAAAAAAAAATTGAAAGGGAATGAAAAATTTGATTTTGAGTTGAAATTTAAAGGAACTCAACAGTTTGATTCTTATTTACCTTGAGAGAGTTGAAAGGATGATTCGAGTTGAATATTCCCTGTCAATAACGGGAAGTGAATTTATTACGGAAATTCGTAGGATTTGATTTTGGTCTGATTGATTTTCCCTTTAATCCCAGTTCTATATACCAATCCCCTTCGGAATGCAGTGGGTTTATTATTCGTACCGGTGAGCCTCTACAAAAAAACGTAAACACTCGCGTGTGCCGTATACAGCGGCTGGCCTCACGTTGGGCGCCAATTGTGACCTGGGCCGGAGAATTAGAATATAATAATTTCCGGCCAACCCACGATATTATTTATTCACTTAGATGTGGATGAGAAATTGAGAAATTGTATTGTATGGGAGGGCCTGAAATGATAAGAAAAAAGAGGGGTTTTAAATAATTACTCGGGGGGGGATTAATGAATTACTAAATTATATTCTAGTCCAATTATATTCATACAAAAGATCACGATTTTGAAGTCACATGAACAATCATCCAGGCCTTTTCTTAATTATTAATCAAGGGTGGGGGGTAAGGCCAGCCAGCTTGCGACACACAGGTAATTAATAATAATAATTAAAAGAATAATGTACAAAGGAAAAGAGAAAGAAAAAAGGGGGAAGTTAATTAATTAAAAACGGGGAGAAGTTAGGGGAACGATTTCAATATCCGATTATAGGGGGGTTGTTATGATGATCACAACAAATATTCCTACTCTACACAATTACACTAATAATTAGTAAATGGTGAGGCTCACCGGTGGGGGGGGGGGGGAATAATATTACAGGGGGTGCGTTGGGATTTTCTGGGCGGGAAAGGTACTGAAGGGTAGTCACAGGGATGGCGGCTACTCTAATCCTTCCAAAAAAGTCCTCCGGACACGAGAAACTCCTCCAAACAAAATCCTCACTGCAGGGAACTCCTGTAGCAATTTCGCCTACACTAGCCCTGCCTCCGTTCGTCACTCCTGGGTCTTATGTATTCCTCCACGGGCCACGGGCACACGTTTTCCTCCACAAATATTCCTCACAAAACTCCTCCAAATACTCTCAAAGTACTCCCCTCAAACTACTCTTCAAATGACTCCTCAAACTACTCTCCAAATGACTCCTCAAAAATACTTTCCAAATAACTCTTCCAAGTACTCTCAACGATTATCCTTTCCGCAGGGGCAGCTGTATCACGAGTAATGGCTTCTCCATACTCGTGGTTATTCTTCCCCGATTATCGGTAATAATCGGGGTCAATCGGGGACACTCGTCATCGGGTGTCCTCGTCCTAATTATTAGTCGTTCCGGAATTTCTTTCTCTTCCGGGGTCACGTGGTGAGTGACGTCTCCGTGGGGGGTTTTCTCATCTTCCTTCCGTGTGGCGTGCGGTGACGAGGGGAATGGCGGGTGGGGGGGCCGTTTTCTCCTTCTCTCGATGATGGTGTCTTCAGCGGCGTGAGTGTAGCGATGGGGGAGGGCGCAGGGCAAGGGGAAGGCATGTTTCGGGAGTGGGAACCAACGATGACAGGTTTTATAACCTCCTCTATTTATTTCGCTTACTTTACTTAAATCTAACAAAAAGTTATTATTACGGGGCAGGGGAGGGGCTAAAAAAAAATGCCTCGTCACACACTTTAAGAGTGTTCTGCATCCATATATAGCCCAAATTAACGTTCTGAATTTTTCCGGTCAGCTTATTACGGTATTATGGACGTATAAAAATATAACATTTTGCGTTTTGTCAGTATTTAATGACTCACGACGTTTCAAGGTGGTGCGAACATATTTCTGCATTTTTTTCTAAAATTTTAAAAAGAATCACAAACCTGTACAGAAAGCACATGGAAATGATTGCATCACCACAGCTTCGTGAGTCATTAAATAACGAATGCCAAAACATCCCATTCTTTTATGTCACTTCAATTCTGCAACAGACAATTGCGCAAAAAATGTAAAACTGTGAATTTCGGCTATATGTGACGAAGCAGATAAGATTAGTGCCCTCCCTCTGCCCCCTAAAGATTAACAATTTATATGTTGACAATATTAACACTGGATTAAGGTAGCCGTAGGGAAAAACTACGGTAGGAAACCTATCACCGTTGGCCTCCCACTCTCCCGGCATACTCTTTCCCCCACCCCGTTCCCTTCACCACTGTACTCACGCCAGCAGTCGACCATGGCTGGAATGACGACGAGAACCCCCCCCCCCCCCCCCCCCTTGCCCCTCGCCAGGTTACTTGCAGGAGAAGAAGAAGACTCACAGAATTAAGAAAATCCCCACGTCATGAACTGGACTCCACGTGACCCGGAAAAGAAAACGACATCCCACGATGGAAGCCCCGAGTGACGAATGCCCCCGATTAACTTAATCGCTGACAGTCGGGGAAGAAGACTAGCGCATGCCGAGTAGCCATTACTTGTTAATGGACTCCTTCGAAAGCTAGAAAAGAAATTTTGGAGAAGAAAAGTTGAAAAGTGCTGAGAGAGTAGAGAAGAGAAAGGAGAAAGTGTATGAGGAGAAAGAAATTTCTGAGAAGAGGATTAGGATTACAGGATTTGGTTGTGCAAGAAGTGTGAGAGGATTTGTGTGTTGGAAGATTTGATTATATAACAATTGTGTAGAGGATTTGGTTGTGGAAGGATCTGTAGAGGATTTTTGAGAGGTCGAGCGAGAGTGAAGGGTGGAGAGAGGAGGGAGAGGAGAGGAATTCTCGGAACCCGAAGGACGCCATTGCCCGTGAGTCCCCCAAAAATTACTCCCGGTCCCAATGACGATTACCTTGCTCCCTAATTATAATCATTTCCGCCCAATGGTGAGCCTCACCTTTATCTCAGTTGTATAGTTATTTCGGTGTCACCGAAGCCTTTCTTTTCATTATTATTAACTCCCCCCC
>NW_011887871.1:11796-15802 GCF_000806365.1 Fopius arisanus | reverse complement strand
CCCCCTCCTTTATGATCTCTTTTCGGTAAAATCAGTCGTCTCGCCGCAAGTTGGCTGGCCTTACTCTTCCCGTCGTTTCGGTGGTAAAAGGCCTGAATTTACCCTATCCCGGAGGCTTCTTTTTGTATCTTTTCAAGGAATATCAAATTGAATCTATTGGCAATTTCCCCCCTGTTAAGTCATTTCTCTCTTTTTCACCTCTTTTTTAATCTCAGGCCCTCCCGTATAGTTATTTATCGTATTTATCATGCCTCAGTCGAGAATTGTCTAGGCTTAAGCTCCGGCCAAGGTCACAATGAGTGAGCGTCTTTAATGCAAAATTTTTTGGCCATCTATATTGAAGTCAACTTTTTTTTGGGAAAAAGAGTGGGGAACACGGTTTTATATGAAACATTGATGTGGTCGGGGTAGGTTGTCAAAGCAAAAAAGTTATTACGTTATTCTCACATTATTTATCTGTAACTCCAAGTAAATATTACGTCGTTTTGAAATAAAAATTGAGATTCATGTCATACTTTTTTGTTACTCGACCCGAGCTAACTTCTCCCTAGACCTGACAAATGTTAGTGCTCAGAACTCGGATCGTTTGGTGTCGTGACAAAAAAACCATGCCATACAGCTCAAAAAGCATTGTCCTGAAAAATTCAATTATTTATGACATGAATTACCATTTCACACAACGGCACTTTGCTCCATGTTTATAAAACTGTCACGTAACTTTCCTGAATTAGTGCCCTGTGTAGGAAGTGCAAGTTTGCACGTATTCTTAATTTTGTGTCATATATCCAGATCCCGTCCGAATCATCGCAATAATACCTGCAGGGACCGGAAACGCCATGCATGCTGAAGTGGGACAAAAATTTATTTTCCCAGAACCTTTTCGTCCAATCAATCTGCGTGGTAAAAACATTACAACGCTGACGTAATTCGGCATTTTGATGAAAAAAATACTAATCGATTCAGGAAAATGCCCTGAACAACATATCGAATTGTTTAAACGTGATTCCAACCGACAGACACCTAAACTAATTGAAAACTATCGTTGGCTATGTGCAGACCGGCAAGAACATGAACTGCATCAATTCAGCTCATCTAACTGGAAAAAAGTACCGGCATATAACGGGCGAATTTATTCAAGATTTGTTTCCATTAGAACTGTTATATTAGACCATTGTTCTATGACCGAAACTGGTCGATAAATTTGCCCACTATATGCCGACATTGTTTTTAGTTGGATGAGCTGAATTGATGAAGTTCATTTTAATTGCATTTAAAATACATTACATTTTATGTTATCTGGGCATACTTCTTTACTTTTCTCGGGACGAATTACTGCTCGCTTTACACTCCGGTACACGATTAGTCTTTTAGGAAATTCATTTCTGGTTCAATTTTTTTGTGTATTCACTGACATGCGACATAGTTAGAAATTTTATTACAATAAATTTAAACGAAAATTGTAATTGATTCATTACAGTTGCACGTGCAGCGACTCAAGCTTCAAATGTATCCGCACGGATGACGACCTCTCGGTGAGTGCTTATGTCTACCACTGTCGTCAGAACACCACTGCACACGACATCGAGGCACCCGAGAATACCAACTTATAACTGACAACAATTAGCCCTTTTTCATCAATTTTTTTTCATTAATTAGTTCCATCCTTAATTAAATTTAATTGATTAATATCTTCCATTCACGTGTCTTCGACATATAATTCGGTAATAATGAAGAAAATAGAGTGGAACCTATGAATGAGAAAATAAGTACATATATAGAGAGTTTAAGATACCGTATGACTTTGTTGTTAAATGTTAAAGTTATGAACAGGAAAAGTCGAAGGATATTTCCGCAAGCCAGGGGGAATGAAAGAAACGCAGCCAATGTCATGTAAAGTTTTGAATACATCGATGAATGTATTAAAGAACTATGTGCAAAAGTTGAGATAGCCTGAGTCGGGATAGCAGCTGAACGAAATTTCAAATTTAATGTTCATATCTAATGTTAATTCGGGCATTGACAATTGTGCTATTAGTTCTATCTTATCGTTTAAGCGGCAAAGTGGAAAAAATGCTGAGCTTATTGATGCCCCATTTCACTTCATGCATAAATAGTCGGTTTAGGACTGTCCTTCTACGCCTAGGCTATCTGAAATTTAGCAAATCTTTGATTAATGGATTCATTGGTGTACTAAAAAATGTTCCTTCTTGTATTTCCTTCATCCCGCCGGATTATCCTTAATGGGATTTTGAGGCATCAATGTCCCTCTTTAGAACCCGTCTGATAATACATTTTGACCAACTATTTTTATAAATGAAAGTTTCACCAGTTTTTCACAATTTTTTAAAATGACAAAAGTTTATTTTGGCTTCATTGCCATGGAGAAAAATATGCGCACATAACGTGTCGTGTACTTTCATTGAAAATGTAATAAAATGCTAATCATAATAATTTTTAAGAGATGCGTGTCGACAGATAAATTTGTGGAAATTGTTTTGTTTAATATGTTACCAATTAATAAGTCATTTTTGCGTAATTTTGAAATGAAGTTCTCTTGCTTCTTCCACAATATAATTCATGATTTCTCGTGTCATCAATTTTCAATAAAGAAACTTATCTTATCCATGAAGCACAGACGTGTGTCTCCATGTAGCAGAGTGTATTTTCGATTCGCAAATCATATACTGTTGCGATCAGCATTAAGAAGAATATCTAAGAGGAAAATATAAAAATGTACCCATTTAGACAACATTTAGTCAATAAGTAGAAATTATCGGTATTAACTTGCTCACCGTTAAATATACAATTACGTGTTGCAAATAGTATGAAGTAGATTAAACAAAGCGATTCATATTATGGAAGTAACGAGATAATTATTTTTTTTTATTGAAAATTTATTACTAGCAGCATAAGATGTCGATACCGATCGAATATTTCTAATGAGTTATGAAAGTTGAGTGGTTTTCGTGGAAAATTTATGTTTAAGGCAAATTTAAGCCATAAAAGAATTACACCAATAGATTTTATTCAACAGTACCTATTGGGAAATCGATGTCGGAATATTCAATAATTGTTAAGCTTTTATTTTATTACATTATGATTATGGTTTGTCTTCGGATTGTATTACTCAAAATCCGAGAGAAAAATATAGTCAGATGTTGTTAGATTTTTTGGGTTGATTCCACGTTTGCTAAAAAAAATGAAAAAAAAATAATAATAATAAAATGAAGATTACTTTACTCTAAGACGACTCGAGACATAGACTCAGGCGAATAAATCTGCCACAGGAATATTATCGTCGGACAGTATTATCATTTAATTGATTTCTCCTAATTCCGCCCGTGAAACATCATTTCATTGGCGTCGAAGCGAAAAAAAAACGTCCATTTCATAGCAAACTAGTTAAGTTTGTTTCCTACACTGAGAAAAAAACACTTTTTTTAGGAAATGCGTCTTATTGATATGAAGGAACTCATACTCAAAAATTTCCAAAAACAAAACGATATCATACACTGAGAGAAAAAAATGTTCGTCTAGAGAGTTTGTACTTCTCAAAAAAATAATGAACAATAAATTCATAAGAAAGCGACTTCTCTGATCAAGCTTAGTAGTTTTTATATCAGAAAACACCGTCGAGTCTTTAGATAAGTACGTATCGGCCCACCTCATGACACGCCGAACTACCACGCTCATCTATACGCCTTGGGCGTAGCGCTTGAATCGCCATCACATAGCACACAAGGGATACTAAAAAGATAAAATAATTTTTAATGGGTGTCCGAATTACCCCAGTCTCACCCCCGGGTACTTACCCGACAAAAGTCAGTAATTCGAAAAACGCACTTATGTACTCGATTGTACATCGTTAGTACATGATTGTACCTATAAATTTCTTGTTTCTACATCAACTGATTAATTTAAGAAAATTAATTAAATTTCGGCATGATCTTAGCCGACAACAAATTAAAAATTGATCAATAAAACCAAATTAGGGGTGTTTTCCGAA
>NW_011887871.1:0-11049 GCF_000806365.1 Fopius arisanus | reverse complement strand
TTTTATTGATCAATTTTTAATTTGTTGTCGGCTAAGATCATGCCGAAATTTAATTAATTTTTTTTAATTAATCCGTTGATGTACAAACAAAAATTTTATAGGTACAATCATGTACTAACGATGTACAATCGAGTACATAATTGCGTTTTTCGAATTACTGACTTTTGTCGGGTAAGTACCCGGGGGTCCCAGTATCCCCTATGTGTGATGGCGCTTCAAGCGCTACGCAAAAGGTATATGCGACACGCGAGGTACAACGGAAATTCATTCCGAATAGGCAGTTATTGTTTTTTTTTCGTCATTTTGTCAATTTCAAATGATTCTACTTTGAATTTGGGTAGCGAAAATTTGGTTTAGCGCAGTAATCCCCAAAAACAAAAACTACTGTTTTTGTAGAAAAAAAACTGCCGCAGGTACGTACCTTTAAATTGACTGTTTTGTCGTTCACACGTGCAATGCAATGAAGAGAATGCTACAAATCCTTAAATTTTTAATGTACTAGGTGATGATGTATTGAATCTTGAATTTGGTTCAAAGACAGAAATCGATAAGTTAAAAGTGAAAAGTTGAATGAAAACGGACCAAGACATTGACCAACAGAAAAATTCAGCTATTCAAGAAAAAAACCGTACTTGATGTACTCTTGTGAAAGACCTGGAGCTATCAAGTACACTAAGGGCGGTTTTTCTTAACAGTTAAAATTTTCGGTTGGTCTATGTAGTGTTCAGTTTTCAAGCAACTTTTGGTTTTTAACTCATCTATTTTTGTCTTCAAACCAACTTCAATATTCTATACATTATTACCTACTGCAATCAATTTTCGAGTTGCGAATTTCTTAATACAAGTAGAGACATCTTCTTCTCCTCATCTTCGAAAAATTACTGATTCCCCTGTCTGATGTTTTTTTTCTCAGTACAAGATATCGTTTTATAGCAAATTTTTGAGTTTGTGTTTATTAGTACAAGTAAAGGCGTGCTTCTTAAAAATATTTTCAATTCATGTAATTACAAGTTCTATCTTATTGCATTTCTTGAAAAATATTTTTATGAGCTTAGTGACGTAATCTGCTATTTTTCTCAGATAATTAGCGCACATTGGTTTGATTGGCGCTATAAGCTTATATTCATTGAATATGAAATCATTTTGTACAATTATCAATGAATTCATGGGAGGAACGAGAATGATGCCCCCGTCGGCAGTAGATATTTTTCTACAAATGTGATGAACGTCGTTATTGGGCAATTCTAAAAATATTTTTCGTCGGCACTGAAATGAAAAATGTTCTTTGCTAAATATATTTCCACTCCCGCCAGTAAATCTATATAGATGCTTCCAAAAGGCATGCTCATGCCATAGTATATTTCCGGACTATTGGGATGGGGGTTTTTTACTCGTGTGGACCACACGATTAAAAACTCCATCCCAACAATGCGGATATTATTTATTCGTAGTAAGTTGGAACTTTTCGAGTTTGGGAAGGATGTAGTACCAATTCTCCGATGAGAAATCGTGAGAAGCACTACGGAAAAATTAATTTTCTTGGAAGGTTTGAAAACAATTTGTGACTATCACCATTTTTTTAATTAAATTAATCGCTGGATATTTTGAAATCTACATAACATAGTAAACATAGTTTGAAATCAATTTCGGAATTTTTTAATTGATTACCACACAAAAACGCCTTCAGCTCAGACCAGTCTTGCAAGTGGCGAGGGATGATCTGTTTTTCAAGGCTGGGTGGGAAAATAAATATTGCTTATTTAAGACACTATTGGGAAAACTCTTTTGGGTACAAAGACATTCCCAACAGAAATTTTCTTGAAATTATTTCAACTTACATCCAGTTCCATTTGTATCAACAATAGTATATTACGCAACCAGTGCGTAATGGATTTTTTGACTCGTGAGAGGGGTGTAACACGATCTGAAGGCGAGTTTTACAATCCCACGAATGAAAAAAATCCATAACGTACATGTTTCGTAATATAATATTTTATGTCATTGGACCCGTAATCCACGATTCTACCGAGCAAAGTGAGGTTAGAATGATGTAATTACGGAAGTCATTTATGACATAAATAAATTTTTTGGTATTATTCCTCTTTCCGCCTTGCCTCGCGTTCCCCTAATTTGCTGATATATCTAGATTGTTACAGATGCCTTTACATCTGTTAATAGAGCACGATTTTCACGTCATAAAAGGCATCAAAATAATATGGCTATTTTTCAGTAATTTACTATTCATGCTTTAACTTCAGTGATTTATTCGCAATCCCCCACTAGAAGAAGAAGTAAACACAATTTACTCCGAATGTACTTAACACTGTAGAAGTATTCGCCACCATGTCTCGATTATTGTATAAAGTAATTATTTATGACGTTAAAACACAAATATTCATCATTCGTTACTTAATACAATTGTACGAAATTCTATTTTTGGAATTGGAGATTTTTTATTCTGACAACCTTTGTAATCAATGGCTCATACTTTAACATGATGGTGTAATAATTGTCTTGAATCAAAAGAAATCATTTTTCGTCTAATTTTTAATATTTATTTAATCGGCTAATAATGGAAGTTGAGCAGGAAAACGTTTAAAATGAGTGATTTACACCATTATGATATTTTTTTGAGATACCTGAGTACATGCTTAATGAAATCTGAAAATTGTATGTTTTGTACACTGATAATACCAGCAATGTCCTATAATAACAAAAAAATCCTTGTGCTCTATTCTATAATTATGGTATGAAATGTGTTAATAATAATAACAGTAAAAACGCATAAAAAATCACTTACCTTATATTTTTATGACCTTTCAAATAAGATGGTTAAAAATAGTTACATTAAAAAAAATTAATTTTCCATGTATTTTTACGCAGTATTTCTCAATATAATGAAACATACAGGATGAAGAAAAGAAAGAGGAATCTAATAGTTATTGATAAAGGAAATGGCAAGTTGTCAATAAGTTAATAAACCTGTCAAGTTGAAATTGCTTTATTTGTGTTGAATGTGTTGGAAGTCTTTCTCCCTAGTTCAATAATCATAATGAATTATCAGAATTACATCAGTGGATGTGGGAAATCGTATGTTGCGTAGTTTCGACCAAAATACCGTATTAACAGTTTTTTCGTTATTCGTCAGAAAATTTGAGTCAAATGTCGTATAAACAAGACTTCGCGCAATAGTAAATTTATAAATTGCAGATTATTCTCTATTTCCTAAAGATACATTTTTAGAATTAATTGTTTTGTGATTTCGATGTAGGTGAGTGGTTCTCCATAAATTCTAAACCGAACAATCGTATATTCATTTCCATAAGCAAAGCTAAATCTTCTGACCAAAATGCATTTTAAACTCATTATATTGTTGTACCCGGCGTGAGGGGTACTTATTTTTATTGTAGGTTCTGGGCTCGAAGGGATAAATCCCACCAATAGTTTATAGGTTGTGACGTATTTTCGTTTCCTCGTGGAAAAGAAAAGAAATACGAAGCCCTCTGCAATCGAACTAATTAAATCTAAGTCAGGCGCCAGTACATTTTCTCATCAAAATGCACAAAAATCATTGAAATAAATTAACGACAGGATCAGTAACCGGCAACTCAGTATCAACCGCGGAGGCGGCTGGGTTCAATAATCCTGCTCCTAAAGACAACTCTGAAATGATTGGGTTTTTCAAAGATTGAAAAAAACAAATATCACCAGAATTATTTAATAACAAGAAGACTATTTATTCGTCCTTCAATTCGATTGAGACGATAATCTCGATAAACCAATTAATAAATTTTGATAAAGTTTTCTATAATTTTTAATCTACAGATTTCAACGTCGAAGACTCGATATAAATTAAAATTTTCAATCACTAATCCCTAATCATCAAATTAATAAGACAAAGCCAAGATGACATTTGTCAAGAATTGTAAAAAAAAATATTATCCAATAAAAATTTTAAAAAAATATATAAATAAATTAAATCAATATTCAATTCTCAAATGAAATGTACAATATTAATTTAAAGAGATAATGTCAATACCCTAAATAAAATGAAATCTGAGATAAAGGATTTCAATCGATATTCCCAAGGTGAATAAACAAATGGCAATACATTCCACAATGAAAATACGATAAACTGAAATTATTTTGAGTCACTAAATTCCTGTAAAATCCGTTGACCTTGTAAGTCTCCTCTTAAATGAAAATAAATTACTCAAGCATCGCTAATGATGCTATAATTCCAATTTTAGTTAGATTCACAAAATATCAAAATAAAATAGCCTTACAATTTGAACAAGAGTCGATAACAACAAAATTTGTCGGAATATATCGCTAGAAAATTACAAACAACTTTCCCCAGCAATGGCAGAACCCCCTGGAGAAATTGACCATAAGACAATGGACGCCAAGCATCTTAATGAAATCAAAAATTCTAATAATTAATAAATTAACCACAAATACTTTTCGCAAGTGTTCAATCGCTTACCGATATCCAATCAATTTATTAGGGCGTTAGAATTTCCAAAAAAAATGAGATCGTCTTCGAAATACTGATTGGACCTCTCCAAAATCAATTCTTTTTCTCCGCGATATATTTGACTGAACTCACGAATAACGATACTGCTTTACGTGATGTCCAAACGATGAGTAAATCGATAGAACCATGCCAAGTCGAGCGTCGTCATAAATAACGTTACCAATTATTAGATTGGCTAACTATGGGCGATAATCGATTTATCGATTGGCCCTCTATCGAAATCTGATTACACTTATTAATGTTTTACTGCCCAAATATTATCTCATTCGGGTATCGGTAAAACAGCATACTTCATTCACAATATTAATTCAGCAATGACAAACACACATTGCCTGAATTAATCCATTACATTCCGAGTTCAACAACTCATTAACAATTTTCTCGTCCGGATTTTCCAAAACTTCACGGCCAATTCCTCCAATTTTATGGTCCATCCGGTTGGTGCCATCTATCGTCCCTTTCAATCACCAAGACTCAGCGCGGAGACAGGACATCATTCAAATTATGTTTTCCTTTTTCAAAATTCGTTGGAACAGCCAAAATTTCGTTAATGTGGTTCCTTGTTGTCTTCTGAAGTCCCGCGATGCAATTGTTCATCGGTAAGCGATGAAATTGACTCAATACAATAACAAAACAAAACAAAAATAAAATTAATAAAATGTCAAAACATCACAGTTTCGACTCTTGTTCACGGTGACTCCTCGTCTGGACATCCAAAATGACCGTCGAACGGTCGAAAATCAAATAACATGTTACAAGGTATTAAAATATGAGAGTTTATTTCTTTAGTTATGCTATTTGACTCATTACAAAGATTACGACTAACACATGTCGCAGCCCGATTTAGATCTGCCTTCTACATACCCAAACGACCTCTTAAATACATAATTGTTTGTGTGTCATTACTTGGTCAGCATAATCCAGTTAAGCTGGCAAGTTTCACGCTGACAATGCTGGAGGTCCAAATATTTCACAATAACCCAATAAACCAAAATTTGGGGCATAACAATATCATGGTTTTTAATCCGCGGCATTATTTTGTATCTTCTTATCTATTAAAACCATTACAATTGGTTAACACTCCTAATTTAACGAATCATGTTATGCCTTTCAAGAATGAGTAAAAAAATGTGCATCTAGCTCATTTATTTAGTACACTAGCATATCCACCTCTGTCAACACTTATGCTAAGTACCGTGTTAATGAAAAATATTATTCGAGCAGATGGAATTATTTAGCCAAGATTATGTTTTTTCCAGATTGTTCATACACCAGCGTGTATAATAATTGAAAAAATGGTCTGGAAAAATTATGTTCAAAGAACTCGGAATTAAAGAAGTATGTACATTTAATTTGAAATCATTTGAAACTGCAAAACGACGTGGTAAAATCATGATCAGATCATTTGGAATCTTCTCAAACATAGAGATTTCTATTCCCTGAAAAAAAGTCAAACCCTGCGTGGGAATAACTATATTTATTATGCGCTCTAGACTCGGAACGATAAATCCCACCAATAGTTTATAAGTACTTAAACATAAGTGTTTCTTACTTTAATTATGTCATCTGACTACTTACAATGATTACGAGTAACACACGTTGGAGCCCCATTTGGATCTATCTTCTGTATACACAAACGGCCTCTTAAATACATAATTTTGTATATGTCAACACTTGCTCAGCATAATCTAGATAGAATTATCTTGATATTGTACTTCTGTGAGAACAAATTTGCAACGATTGAATTTTTTAAGAACTATTCTTGTGATGGGTTCTTTTTCTTTGATGGGTTATGCAGGAGTTAAAATAGAGAATCAATAGTGATCTATTAAAAAAATAGGATTGGTACAAAAAACCAAGATCAACCTGCTGAAAGAGGTTAGAAAAAATAAAAAACTCACAATTGTCGACGAGTAAAGAATGGGAAGGAGGTGCGATCATTCAGTCAAGATGTTGGTGCACGCGAAGGCTTCTTATTACAGGAACAGACGGCAGAGTGCTGGTGAATCCTTAAGGGGTGATTCAGGACTTGAAACGGCTCTTGGTGTCAGGCGGTGAAAGACACGATCTTGGTTGTGGGGTTCAAAAATTTAGATATCTTCATTTTCCATCTAATAGGTGATGATGGTGCGGCTATGCGTGGACCTTTGTCGTTGACTTAGTTGACCAATTTTCTCAATTGTCAATTATTTGAGAGAGTTGCCGAGTCGTGCGGTAGAATACTTGAATTTTCACTCCAGCGTTATCAAGTTTCCCTGGGGCTGGATCCGCATCCGTATGTCAGCGCGGACGCATTTACAGCCTAGTATAAATGGTGGTAACGAGACCGCGACTTGATGAGTCCAGGTTAAACTCTGTTTGTCAACTTAGCTTCTGGCTTACGCAGCTGCAATATAGCGACTTTTCGGAGACTACTCGGCCTGCCCCGGGCCTACGCAGCTCAGGCGTAGTTAGTCTGCAAGACGATATCGTCTTTGGAGAATGATCATGATTATGATTAGTCTGTCGTAGACCCACGAAGCTTAGGCGTTGTTATCTTTTGTGACGGCTTGTTTTATTGAATCTCTGTCGGCTTTGTTGTCGCTTTACGGATGTAGTTTTGTTGATGATTAAACTGGTGCACCGACTCGACCTCTGTACTCACGTTCCAACTCTGATGTAACTGCCTGCTCTCAGCTTAAACTTAACTGGAAGTAAGGTGCAAGGGAAGTCGGAACTTCAGAAAAAGTGAGGGCGAAGTCGTGGTGTGAACTGACTCGTGACTTTTTATGGTTCTAGATCGGCATTACAGAACCTGGATTGAGATAGCCCCCACTGGACCTCTGGATCTTGCCCCAATCTCGTAACTAAATTGACCAGTTAAAATGCATGTTATCGCCCCCGATTGATCGACGCCTTTGGAGCTTTCATGCTGCTATTAAGTCTTGCCAATAACGGAACCTTTACTTCAAGCGCAGAAGATCTGAGCACGTGCTTAGCGTGCATCGCGATGGCCCTCTTTCATGTTTTATACACATTTTCACAAAGTTTGCTTCTTTGTGGCGAGGGAGCCGCCCAAAGAGGATTGACTAAAGTAGAGGGTCAGTTCTTGGGATTTGAGTGACCCCAGCGACATCGTAGTACCTCACCCCATGAGAGGAATGGCGCCACACGAAATGCTGGGGTGTCTGCCCGTCAGCCAACTCGGTAACTGCCTCAGTAGCAGTTCCGCGGTCCGAGGGACCAGTCGGCGGCGTGAATGTTATTTTCTGCGTTATAAAAATGGTAGTTGTTTTTTATTTTTTTAACTCAAATTTAGGTGACTGTAGAATGAGCGAAATGAGGAAGCCAAATCTTGTGGAATCTCAAATGGAAAAAATTGGTTAGAAGGGGGGAATCCGTCATTCCAAATCCGACAACTCATGAATCAGAAGTTGCATCGCGAGTTCCAAGCTATCACTTATGGCATTGGAGCGGTACAGTGTAGTCACATGCCTCCCCGCTCAATTCCACAGCACTTAACCTAGCAACAAGTCAGGTCAAATACTGAGTATAATTGAATAGGTCAATCAACTCACCAATGTTTCTTTCGTTAACCATTCATAACCCAAAAGCGAACCATCAGGCCCCGCAGGTGCCTGTGAAAAAACACAACTCTTCTGTTCCGATAAAAGGAAACAAAAAATGAGTCCCCCTAACAAAATCACGAAGAAACCCAAAAACTCTTCTGATAAAACCCTGTTAAATCGTCCGACCTCTGTGGGTAAACCCAACAACCAGCAGGAAAATCTGAACTTCACAACACCAGTTGGGTCGTCTAAGCAACCGCAAGTTCCTCCCATCATCCTAGAGGATGGAAAATTGGAGACCAAAAAACGGATCGACTTTATACAGGTGAACAGACGGCGGTCCGGGATACCGAGAACATACTTGCGGGGATCCAGGGCGTGGAGGGCGACCTCTAGGAATACTTCGCCGAGAGCGCGACGTAAGATAACGGAGTGCCGGTAGGCCGAGAGCATGGGGATTAGACCAACGAAGGGCATTGGGAGGGAATGGGCAGTCTGGCAGTCTAATTCTAGTCTAGTTCTAATAAATCTGAGGTTGACTTTTGTTTGTGGAATAGATTTCTTGAATGAAATCTACTTTTCTTTTCTTAGAGGCAGCAACTCGACAGATCCATTCAACTCGTTCACCAAATCCAAAATTATAAAATGAGCATTATACCCCGAACGATTGTGAAAAATCACTGGTATTTCATGTGAATTTTTGTAGTTTACATTGCATCCAGCATGTGCCGCCCCACGATATTTACCTGTGTAGAGGCAATGATTTCGATGTGTAATGTCTGTCAAAATGAATGGTCCCTCACATATATGGTACACTTGGGCTACTGAGAATTCTAGGGGCTGTGCGTACGTGAGCGGCTCCATTGGTACAATCGTTCTTAGTTTATCATTTGCCATCACTCCGATTTTCTTTAATTCATCCATGAACCATGCAATACAATCACTTCCACGTTTCATTTCAAAGCGAGATTACTTATTATCGAAGGAACACTGCAAGTAAAAGGCGACACTGTATGGAATATGTTTTTGATGTAATCTGTGATCCCCGTCATCACTCGGTTGTAGAATCCACTCGAGTTCAGCGTAAATCGTGAATGGTACAGCCACCTCATATCTATGATTTTTTAATTTCGAGATTTTCGAAACTCGACTGTAAAATTTAATAAAAATTATTATTTAATAATTAATCATTTAATTTAATAATAATTTAATAATTTAATTTTTTATAGTAAGCACATCGATCAATCCATTGTTGAATGTCTTGAGATTGTGCATTCTGATAGACATGTTGGAAAATTTCACTCATTCCGGAACAGCCCATAATGCTTCTGCGCTCCATTTCGAAATAAGACTAACAACCCCCCTGAAAATTCAGATCAATTTATATCATTGCTTGTAAGTGTTTCAACGAGCCATAAAATTCCAGTGGCTTCGTTTCATTGCCATTTCTTCAACAATTTCTTTGAAGTATGCAGACGGTTAAATTTCTGCGAAAAATTTAACCTTTGGTTCGATTTATCAATATTTCTTCATGAATTTCTCCATAGTATGGTGGCGGCTGAGATTCTGAGAAGAATTTCACCGTTGAACGGAGATTGTCTAAATTTCTTAAAAATGTTTTTCTGTTAAAATTATAAGTGATTATTGCATACCCCCACCACTTGCGACAAGCCTATAAGTAGCTGGAGTAAATCGGCTGAATCGTCGGTCAATCTCCAACTTATGAGTGTACTCACACGAAATTTGCGACCAACGAAGTGAATTGAGGAGAGAAACAACAATCAAAATGGAGAAGCACGCCCTGGATCTCGATGACATCAACGAAATTGCAACTGAAGGGAATTTCCTGCCAACCAAACGTCGAGGAGCGATAACACTTGAGCAGAAGTATTTAGCCACCGATCTAAACGTGATCTCAACTAAATTTGGCTCCAAAGTGGTTGTGGTCTTGAATGACGAGTGCGCCGTCTAACGCCTTCCAACAGGATCCACCCAAGTTGGAGAAATACCGCAAGGCTGCTGCTGTTGAACGTCTGAAAATCACTTCCCTGGAGGGCGAGTTCATCCCAGGCCTCTTCAGTAATGTGGATCAGCAATAAAAATGTGAACATTCACTGTGAAATTAACCTGAAAAATGAGGGTTGTGAAATAAATAGCAAACGTAAAATTTATTTCGTCTTATTTTATTTTGTTCTTTTAATAGTAAAAACTTATTTTAGTTACAGCAATGAAAAAAAACAGGAATTAAAAAATGGAAAAACTTATCCTAGTGACAGTAATAGAAAATATGAATTAAAAAACGAGTGTTGTCTTGGAGATGATGCATCTGAAACATACAAAACGTTTTTTTGTTAATTCAGCGGTAATGGATGGTGATAATGTAAAGAAAATAATTGCAGGTACTGACTTTATATATTATAATGATTCTGAGCCAGAATCATGACAGCTGCCGCTGCCATGGCATGGGTGTTAGGCGACATCTCGCGCGTCTCCTCCCCTCGTCCCTCCAACCGCAGGAAGTTGCCGAACTCCCTGAACATTTGGTGAAGCCGGGCTTCCTAGAACCAAAAAATTATACATTAATAAAAAAAGTGAAAAATAATGACTTATTGGAATAGATAATTTACCTTATTGGCATAAAAATTCTCACCGAAGTAGTAAGTGGCCCTCCCCCCTTTTTTCCAGGAAATGTGCGTGCAGGTGCACGTGTGCCCCCCAGGGGCTATTGTGTGGAGGTGCGTCTGGACACGTTCACCCCCTTTGTGCCTTGACAAAGGAATTCGACTTTAAGTAATTGATTTGTGTATCCGGTCTTTGCAGTGATCTGCTTAAATGTTGCGTTTTATTGAACAATAGACTTCCGGGCGAAGAGAGGATGGTGGGTGGAAAAGAGGAGATGGGTGGAAAAAATATATATAATACAGAATTGCTATGTTTAGAAGGATTATTTATTCAGAAATGATT
>NW_011887870.1:217435-270545 GCF_000806365.1 Fopius arisanus | reverse complement strand
GGAAATGCGAAAATTCAAAATTTTTGGAAAAAAGTGTCAGGGGAGCATGGAAATGTTTCCTATTAAAAAAAGCAGAGCACTGTCATGGCGCCCACCACAAGTGTCATGCCGCAATGCCCATGGGGCACTGTGCATTTATTCATCAGGGTGAATCCACACGAGCAGTTCCATGAGAATTGACATGGAGAAGTGCATCAACGTCCCGGCCGGGGCGGCGCTAGTGGGGGAAATGTTTCGAAACCCTACAACGAAAGTTTTCCACGCTTTCGGTGAAGATACACGACTGTTCATAACTGTCTCGTGAATTCACGTGTGTCAATTCATCCGAACTTGCGATTTTTAATTGAATATTGAGATATCAGTAGCGATAACCACCAATGGAGAATATTGGAAATGTGGTATGCAATCCTATCCAATTTCCCGAAGTTTACGACAAAATTTTCCTCATTTTTCAATCCTTTAAGGTTATCCCTCAAACGTACCGTATAATTTCTCTTTGCTTTTCATCAAAAGGGAATGATATTTTTATAAAAAGGGAATGATTTTTTTAGGAAAGGGAATGATGTTTTCATCAAAAGGGAATTATTTTTTTATAAAAAGGGAATGATGTTTTTGTCAAAACGGAATGAAGACTTTTGAGTTCTTTCCAACGTAAACTGTCTGGAAAGAATATATTTATTTTCCATTATATAGATTAATTATTAAGTGTTGTACTTAGACAGCTGATCAGTTGCTAGCAGGTGCCAGCGTTTTATCGAGACCTGCTGAAGAATTCGGCAATGACGTACGTATCAATTGGAAGAAATCAACTACCTTAATAGGTCATCACTAATTGGATTTTTCTAATGTTTTAATATAGAGATGCTTGATTACAGAGCTCGATCGAAGCCATGTGGGCGATGAAAGCCTTCGAACATGCAGAAATTTATTTTAATGTAAGTAAAATCAGTAAATCGTACATCAGCAACTCCTACATAAATTGAAAAACCAATAATCACAAAAAATCACAATTCAATTTTCTCCCTGTTCACATTTTCGGTGAATATCTCCGCACCTTGCAAAAACAGCCAATTTGTTGTGATTCCTTTTTTTCAGACTGGAATAAGAACTACAAAAAAGTCTTCATAATTTGCTACATGCATTTCTCATTATTTCAGATTTTATGCTCGCTTGATCCAAAAATCCTCAGGCTGACGCCCCACGACGATGCAATCTACAAAACCTTCCGAGAAACATTCCCCGACCTAAAAGTAGACATTATCAACGTAAACGAGATGAAATCCTCAGAGGGAAAGAATAAGTGGAGGTCATTCTGTGAGCAATTCAAAAATCTCGTTGAAGACTACAACATGGGAACTCTCCTGAGAGTCAACTGTGTTGACGAATACTCTGAGAAAAACAGTACCCTGGTCACCAGGATTCAATTCTACGCGATAGAGTTAGCGAGGAACAGAGAGGGCCATAACGACTGCATCATGCAAAAATTCAAGCCCAAGAAAATCTCGAAGAATTGATCCACATTTTCCCAAATGGTCCACCGAAAAATATGTTTCTCAATTAACTTGACAAATAAAATGAGAGAATACTATTTTTTACTCTAAATTCATTTTACATTAATTAAAAAAATCATAGTGCCTTTAATTC
Organism: Fopius arisanus; assembly: GCF_000806365.1. Lineage (NCBI taxonomy): Eukaryota > Metazoa > Arthropoda > Insecta > Hymenoptera > Braconidae > Fopius > Fopius arisanus. The sequence continues at coordinate 268,901 of NW_011887870.1, read as the reverse complement.
GTTTTATTTCCTCATCTTGTTCTGGACAGTGAGACTCATCAGAGGGTTTGAGGCTCTGGCCTGATGCTTAGATTTAGTTGCGGTGGCTCCTGAGACCGCTGCATCTCGGTTAAACTTTCGTTTTCTCTTCCCGAAACCCATGAGCCTCTTCAGAGACGGTGGAACTATGTAATCCGGCACATCCTTCAAGTGCGGCTGGATTTTAACAGTGTGAAGAGCTTTGTCCTGTCTGAGTGTTTGCAAGTCCCTGGGATTGTCATCGAAGTAGCTTTTCAGTTTGTCACAGTTCAGGAGCTCTTGTTTTATCTCTTTTAATCTGGCTTCTCTCACTGCTATCCTCGTTACTGCTTTCCAAGCATCTTTCGCTCGATATCTATTCAAAAACAAGAAATATCAGAAGAATAGACCAGCTGGTAATTGCTTTTTCCACATTATCAAGACTGCCTCTAGTTTCGTATCAGAAAAATGCATAATCAAATTACTTTCAGTATTTATGTGACTTAAGTAAAATGCATGTGACAGCAATAGTTAATTGACGGATAATTGTGATTTTAGAGAAATAAACAAAAAACTACCTGAATCCCTCAACCTCTTCGAGCTTAAATTGATAAGTCTGAAACAAGCTGCTCCTGCCATAACTTTTCTTAAGCGACTCCTCCACCTTCGCCATCAATTCCCTCTCCCTAATCGAAATAAGACTGAGAGCAGTTCCCTGATTCTTCCCCCTGGCAGTCCTTCCTACTCTGTGCACATAAGAATCAACATCCAGTGGAAAATCAAAATTAACAACATTGGAGACAAACTGGAAATCAATTCCCCTTGCAACGCCACTCTCTTTGTCCTTTCTCCTCTTGCCCTTCTTCTCTTTAACAACGTGAGGCTCGTCCAGCGCTTTTTCATCAGAAGCAATAATAATATCGTACGTCCCAGAATTAAACTGAGTAACAGCCCTGCACCTCGATGAGGCAGGTAATTCAGAGTTTAACACACAAGTTGGAATTCCAAATTGCTCCAGAAAGAGTTTGAGTTTGTAGCATCTGTCCACAGTGTTAACGAAGATGATGGTCTTCCCCCTGATTAGATGAAGTTTAATTAAAGAATAGAGAATGGCAGATTTGTCGTTCTCCTCAGCAGCAAGACTATAGTGGGCCAATTGTGATGGAGGTGCCAAAGGCGCTTCCTGGAGCTTCAAAGTCGCTGGATTATGCAGGACAAGTTTTTTTAGAGTGAGAACATCCTCCGAGAGGGTGGCAGAGGCCAGCGCAGCCTGATAAATAGTGGGAAGATGAGCCAGGACCTTTTTGAGCTCGTCCTCGTAGCCAAAAGAGAAGACTAAATCCGCCTCGTCGATTATCAACGTCTCCAGACTCTTCTTCAGATCCATATGCCCCGCTTTGATGTGCTGGAGAACTCTCCCTGGGGTGCCCACAATTATCTCTGGATTATGAGCGAGAATTGGCTTCTGCACGGACAACTCAATTTGTCCACTCACTTCCACGACCGTCACTTCTCGAGAGCACTTTGTCGTCAGGTCTGTGAAGACCTGGTGAATCTGCTTGCAGAGCTCTTTGCTAGGGGCCAGGATCAATGCCTTCGTCTCTTGTCTCGTTTGCTGAGCCTTGGTGGAAAGGATCTTTTGGATCAGGGGAATCGCGAAGGCTCCTGTCTTGCCTGAACCTGTCCTCGCCCGGATTAATACGTCTTTTCCCTCCAGGAGAAGAGGAATTGTCTTTTCTTGGATTGGAGTCGGTTCCAGCCATCCCAACTTGGCTATTGCCTGGAGAAAATCATTACAATCGATTCATTTTGCAAGTAGGGAAATTAATTCCGCAGTGACGTGATAAAAATAGATAAATTGACGTAAATCTTTTCATAACTTCATAATTAAGATCTGCAAAAAAAACGACCAACAAAAATTGGATTTTTTCTCATAGTTTTGGACATATCCATTATTCCGCTCGAATTTAATGGGCAAAAGTCGGAGATGAGTGTGGAATCCTTAAAAGGGTAATGACGAATTTACCTTTAGGATTCTGTCATCCAATCCGAATTCGTGGAAAGCGACAACTTTCTCCTCATTCTGCTCCTCAGTCTGCATTTCCTCCTCAGAGTCCATTGGTAATTAATCTATTAAACTAGTATTTGTCACCAAAATTATTTGACACGTGTTTTTGTTGTTGTTGAGAACTTCTAACCTTAATGTATCGCTCGGAAAATTCTGACATGATCTCTGGGTTCAACAGTAACTCAGAGATGTCCTCATGTGTCTCAATTCGTTGAAGAAACATAATTGCTGAGGTTCTGTGGATTTTTATGGTTTTACGTTCATAAAAAAATCCATGAAACGTCTAATTATCCTATTCCTCTTGGAAATTTCCCTCGTTCAAACGGCAGATCAATATTTTCGTGTGCTTTACATGGTTTTGCTCGTGTTATGCGGAATTATTGGAATTGTCGTGGATGTCTTTCGAAAATTGAGTTATTATATTGAGAATATGTCCTTTAATAATAATTAATAATTTTATAGTATTAGAATAAAGGAACTGAGACGATTCCTTAATACCTTAGCCCCAGTAATTGAATCCACGAATAAAATATTATAACTTATAACCAGTTGGATGAAGAAAAATATTTCCTTGCGTTTACTCATCGATTATCCCAAAGGGCTCTAACAATCGATAACTAATTAATAAAAAATTGATGATGAGAATACATTAAAACAGAAAAGATGTGATCTATTTGGACATCTCCTTATCACCAATGAATTAATCATCCCACGGTCTGATAATATCCTCATCGTTTGCCAGCTGCTGTTCTTCCGGTGTTTTTCGACTGTTGTATCACCCCGAGCTCTTATCAAGGTCAATGGAGGGCTTCACCTCAGACTTCAAGGGAAAATAATACCCCGAGAAGGGCCATAGGCTCTGCGATGTGCAGCTGGTAATTCTAGGAAGTCTGAAGGCCCATTAAAATTATTCGAGGGGCCCTTATTGAACCCAACGAAATGAAGCCCCTGAAAATCCACAATTATACCAGATCACCGATTATCCGTTACCATTGAACAGAATAATTCCTTTCATTTCCTTTTGCATCAGCAGATCACGTCATCCTTCCATAATTTTCATATAAGGACCGATCGAATTCGTGTCTTGGCACGGAGAAGCCGTTGCCGGGTGAAACGAGGAAAAACATTTGCCCCAAATATGGAATACACCGTTGATGAGTCACACCCCAATTAGCCATCTCTCCTCGTCGAACCGCTGAAAAATCGATCCCGCGATGTGCAGGCGTTCCCTTCCCTCTGCCTCTTGAATCCAGCAAAATTAAATTCGATATTTAATTATCAAAACGGCAATTAAACATTGAATTCGGAACTGGATTGTGGTGCGCAGTAAAGTGTCGCAAGGTGCAAGTCGGTCCTGCGGTTGAGAGAGAACCAATGGGGGCCCTTTGACGGGTCACAGCCAACCAATCAGCTGTCTCGGTGTGTAGCCGTTCACCGAGGGTATAAAGTGATCTGAACGTCGCTGGGGCGGAGTAGTCTCACGACAAAAGCCGTTGGAAATTGTTCGCTGAAGTGCCATTGCTAACTTCTGCCGACAATCCTTTTAACGTCTCTCTTTTGTACATCAAAAAAATTTAAAAAACTTCAAAATGGTGAGTCCCAATCCTCAGTATTTTTGATAATCCGCGAGTTCTCGAATCTGTGAAAATAATTTCGGAGGAATTGTTTCCTGCAAACATGTCAGGGAAATGGCTTCTCGCGTCAGTTTAGTCCACATTTCGGTGAAATTTTAATTGCTTGTCTCCGGGAAAGAGTTTTTAATTATATTATTAGGAGAGCTGATTTTGCGTTTTTCTTGAAAGGGTTATTGCGTAGGGGCCGAAATTTTTAGGAGATTTGGGAAGCCTCGTTAAGCGTCATTTTTGTTTAATGGAGGCCATTTTGTAACGGTTTCCGCCGGCCGGCTCCACCCTGACTGACTCATATAATGCGATCGATAATTCCTAACGGTTTGATCCGAATAATATTTCAATGCGATTGAATTGAATTTTAGAATTTTTAAAATATTGTTTCAGAAACTGATGATCATAGTTAGAAGTCGGATTCTCCACTAAAAAGTTGTTTGATAAATAGATTAAATGTTTGAATTCATAGTTTTTCGATAAAAAGTCGATAATTACCGAAATTATTTCTCTCAATTTTGAGTATGACCACTGATTTGCTTGAATAACTCTTAAATAATTATTATGAATTTCTTTATCTGTTACAGCGTGAATGTATCTCAATCCACGTTGGACAGGCTGGAGTCCAAATTGGTAATGCTTGCTGGGAGCTGTACTGCCTGGAACATGGTATCCAGCCCGATGGACAAATGCCATCTGACAAGACCATCGGAGGTGGTGACGACAGCTTTAACACTTTTTTCAGTGAAACTGGAGCTGGCAAGCACGTACCGCGTGCTGTCTTCATTGATTTGGAGCCAACTGTGGTCGATGAAGTACGTACTGGAACCTATCGCCAGCTGTTCCACCCAGAGCAACTGATCACTGGCAAGGAGGACGCAGCGAATAATTACGCCCGTGGCCACTACACAATTGGCAAGGAAATAGTTGACTTGGTGTTGGACAGGATTCGCAAACTGGCAGACCAATGCACAGGACTCCAGGGATTCCTGATCTTCCACTCATTCGGTGGTGGGACTGGCTCAGGCTTTACATCCCTCCTGATGGAGCGTCTCTCCGTGGACTACGGTAAAAAATCAAAATTAGAGTTTGCAATCTATCCGGCCCCTCAGGTATCGACAGCAGTGGTCGAGCCGTACAACTCAATACTGACAACTCACACAACCCTGGAGCACTCGGACTGTGCCTTCATGGTGGACAATGAGGCGATTTACGACATCTGCCGAAGAAATCTCGATATCGAGCGTCCCACCTACACGAATCTTAACAGACTGATTGGACAGATTGTCTCATCAATCACTGCATCACTTCGTTTCGATGGAGCCCTCAACGTGGATCTCACTGAATTCCAGACAAATTTGGTGCCCTATCCAAGAATCCATTTCCCTCTGGTGACTTATGCCCCAGTGATATCAGCTGAGAAGGCATATCACGAGCAATTGTCAGTGGCAGAGATTACCAATGCCTGCTTTGAGCCAGCTAATCAGATGGTCAAGTGTGATCCTCGTCATGGCAAGTACATGGCATGTTGCATGCTCTACAGGGGTGACGTTGTTCCCAAGGACGTGAATGCTGCAATCGCCACGATTAAGACCAAACGAACCATTCAATTTGTTGATTGGTGTCCCACTGGCTTCAAGGTTGGCATCAACTATCAGCCACCCACTGTTGTCCCTGGGGGTGATCTCGCCAAGGTCCAGCGTGCTGTATGCATGCTCTCCAATACCACAGCTATTGCTGAAGCTTGGGCTCGTCTTGATCATAAGTTCGATCTCATGTACGCCAAGCGTGCTTTTGTTCACTGGTATGTGGGTGAGGGCATGGAGGAGGGAGAGTTCTCTGAGGCTCGTGAGGATCTCGCTGCCCTCGAGAAGGACTACGAGGAGGTCGGCATGGACTCCGCTGAGGGAGAGGGCGAGGGCGCCGAGGAGTACTAAGGCATCTCCACTATTCTTCAACTACATCGAGATTTATTCGTTTTGGTTCAGCACTTTGTATTTATTTCAACATTCCTGTCATTCGGAAATTTCAAGGAAACTATGCTCCAGTCTCGATGAAAAATACATGATTTTGAAATGAGAATTGTTTTTTTTGTTATTTACCCTTTTTGCGAGGTCGAGGACGTTGGGGTGGGGTTTTAAATGTAATATTCGGAAACAAAGGCGATCACGTATTTTTTGTAGAAATCTTTTTCGCAGCTCTCAAAGAACTAGAAAAAACATTACAACAAAGGTATTAATATTTCAATTCATTCCAAAAATATTTTTCTTGGAGAACAGGAAAAATATAGTCTTACTTAAAAATGAATATTTTTTTTAACTATTTCGGAACTGAATAGAAATACGGGTAACCGCATGAACTCAGATTATTTACATCAGCTTTCAAAAGGCGAAAACTAATTTTTGGTTTTTAATTAGTCATGGAGTGGTTGAATTCAAATTGTTTATTATTTTTTAGAATTTATTTTCGTGGATGACAGTAACAATCAATTGCTCAAGTTGACTATAAGCAAATCTGAACACTTCATTATGATTCATCGAACGATCAACGCAATTTCTTAATTGCGAAGAGGTGAATGATAACAACGAACTAAACGCCGATTTGTTTATTTTCGTAGAATATCTTTCAATCCAATGAAGATCGCAAAATTTTGCTTAACACCACTTTTATAGAGTGGAATAAGAGCTATAAAAAAAGTCACTTCGAAAATTGCGTATTTCTTTTAGATTCAGAAATATTCCTGGAAAACTTACCCATTAGTTAAATCGACTTGTTACCTTTTACCTTTTCGCTTCTCACGTCCGCGTCAAATGATAATTAATCAAAAATGGCCACCTGTAGGCCTGAATTTGTGCCATTAACTGCGAAAACTAAAAAATTCACTCAATCATCTCATTCACGATGATATTGCGATCGATTTCCAAGATATATACAGGTGCATTCAATAATTTTCCTTATAGATATTTTGTAAAAATGAAGGAACTCTCCTCCCAGTGGACGAATATTGAAAAGAATGATAATTTCCCAAAAAGGTACATTCAGTAATCCGAATCGATGGTGAAATGTGATTGAAACTTGAAAATCATGGCTAAAATTACTCCTTGTATATTTAATAATATTGTTATAATATGTATATAGGTATATATTAACTATTACAATAATAGAATTGCAATCGTCACGACGATTCTTTCATCTCAATAATACAATTATCCATTATTTTTCTCCTCTCAAGTCACCAGATACACCTCAATTTTTCTCATCTCATATAAATGTTCTCATAGACAAGCGTGCAACAAGAAAGAATCTAGCTCACAATATCCTTTATTTTCCATAATTCATTTTATTCCATTATTCAATTAAATCCTAACAAGAAAGTTGCGATAAAATAATGACAAACACATTCTTCTCTTTTATTTTTTCCATACTTTGTACAAAGAAAAAGGAAATTAATTTAAAAAAGGTAATTAATGCTCGCACTTTCTCGTGAGTCACATCACACAGTATTTTCTTTTCCCAATTATTTTCGGGATTTAAAATTATATGGGATAGAGTAAAAAATAATATGTTCGCACGTGCATTTTAAGAATCATCTCTCGATGAAGCAGAGTTCATCCTCATTGCGATTAGATCGATCCAAAGGGGCAGGAGACAATTTTTTTTATTAATTCATTACTCCGCTGGACCGACAAATCCCTTTATCAAAGACTGCGCATCAACATGGACCAAATATTTGTTAAAAAATGATTAATTAAGGAATCTGAGGACATTTTTACTCTCATTCTCACGTATTCGGCACCATAAAACGCTGCAATTCAACCTCTCGTGAACACATCGCTTCACAAGCGACCACAACACGAAAGATAACAAAAAAAAGATTCAAATAAAAATTCTGTGACTAAACGAAGATTAGTTCATCCTGGAAGATCTCCAATAACGAATTCTCCATTAAATTTAATTTCAATTTAATAGTAAAGGGGTAGAAGCCGAGGAATTAATTTAGCATATCAAGAAGTTTTTCGGGAATATCTTTGGAACTGCGGCAGGTAGCACTATTTATATCAGAATGTTTTTTGCAGATCTATTTTAGAGCTACAAAAAAGGAAATTACGAAAATTTCACTATTTCTCGTAGTAGCGAAGATATTTCCGAATAACTCACCAAAGTGTTAAATGGATTTTTCTTCTTTTACCATTTCACTACAGAATTAATCACAGAATTGAAAAAGCAACACACACAGTTGTTTCTCCAACAGAACCGCGACGGCCATCTACTTCAATTTGTCCATTAAATTCTCCTTAAAACGTTTCGATGCAAAGCGCGCGTGCAAGAAAGCTAGGCCATTGCGCGAAGGAATAGATGAGGACGAATAAACCCATTTTCATTCCCATGGCGATTTGCAAATTTCAAATTCCATTAACATTCTTCCACGATGAATTATTGAGTATCAGAAAGATTGATCAATCGTCTAATTGTTCCAGTTGTGTAATTTCGATGAATTGTACGAATAAAATCGCCTGTACCCCCACATTTTCATTATCATCATATCTAATTATTTGTACCAGCTCAAAAGCCTGAAATGATCTTTCGCGATGATGCTTTATCATTTATGCCCTTTCCATAATTTTTAGTGTCAATCTCATAAATTGACACGGAGAATCGTTCAATTACAATCGTTGAAGTTTTTTACCCAGCGCTCTGTACCGAGGGAAAAATCTCAGCAAATCGTTGATAACGATATGCCTGATTTTTCGATAATTTCTCAATAATCGATTCCTTTTTTTTTTTTCATTGTCATGCCGATGCTTTCGCCGAGCCTTTCCCAGTCCCATTCGTCGATTCAAAACATTCATTAAGATGATTTTCAGTGATTGATAAGCACGAGGGGAGAAGTTAATTAAGTTTCATTGCTCTTACAAAGATAGGAATAGGAATTTCGTCAGTTAATCACGATTGAATCAGGAAATGAATAAATAGTCTCATCCCCTCGTCCTACCCTCTCATAAAATAATCCGAATTAAAAAGATATTAAAAGACAAATAATAAGATAATTAAAACACTTTAATTAACTTAAAAACTCAATTAGGTATAACTTTTACGTGCAACATGATTTTCGGTAATTAATTTCACTGCTTCCCTCACGCACATCGTCATTACAATTGATTATTTCACCTCGAAAAGGTTTCGGTCGAGGACTTGTCCCCCCCATATTTTTTCATTTGTCTCTTGTCTTCACATCATGGGATGCTTAACAAATTAAAAACGTAAAAACATTAACAATAGAATATAGTCTTCGTTATTTTCGTAAACGTGATGGCAGTCTTGAGTTCTGGAAAATATGATGGGATTTTTGCTCGTCGGCTGCTTCAGGCGATGACTTCTCTTCGTAATTTCGTTATTAAATTTCGGGTGTATATTCTCTGCTCGTTTTGCACTTCGATCTTGCATTCTAGCTTTGTTTTTTTGTTTCCTTTATTTCTGGTAAAATATTTTCTGTGGCAGTGTCTGTAAAAATAATGAGTAAAACATTAAAAAAGTAAATGACAGTTGGAGATTTTATTCTCTGAGTCTCAAAATAATTAGACACTTGTTCTCTCATTTACATTTTAGTTTTTATGAAATCCATGAGAAATGAATGAGTTCTTCTATTTGAGCACCTAAAAATAGTCTAATGCAAAAATAATTGCAATGGCTTTTTAACTATTCTAATACTCTAGAAGAGGGAAATGGAACTGACTGTCCTTTTATCATCGATAACTCAAGTTCTAGCGACCGGAACTCAACGATTTTACATTCATTTTGAAGATTTTATTGTAAACTTTAAAATGAGTTTCAACTCGTAGGAATAGCATCGTTGTGTCCGGAGATATTGATGATTTAAGAATATTCCGTTTCACCCCATCTTCTCTAGAGTTTAGCGCGCATTTGATATTTTCCAGAATTATCGATTTTAATTGACAACTAGTAATTACACTAGCAATCAGTGAATGAATTAAAATGATGAATACGTACCCGAGTTAGAACTACCTACGCCTCGACAGGCTTCTTCTTCTCCTTCTTCTTCTTGAGGAAAGAGGGTGTCCTGAGCCCCTTCTTCTTCTTCTTCTCCTTCTTGGGTGACTCCTCGCTAACGCTGACATCCTGCGACATGGAACCCTTAACATGGAAGGTCCCAACAAATAAACATAAAAAAACCACATGCACATGCAGATGAAATTCCATCTCCAACCACTCGATATCTCTCCCCGAAAAATTGATAAATTCGTATTCCATGCAAGCAGAGCCGTTCGCCAGCATTAAATACTATTCACCTATAATTAGTACCCCAAATAATCTCTAGCAATGGAGATGAATTTCAAAGAATAAACCGTATGAATGATAAATGACAACTGCTCATTCCAACCAATTAAAATTTTCAAAATCAACGATACATCCTAATGATATTAATAATGAATTATGTAAATAATACGTGAATGATGAACGTGATTGATGAGAATCCTCCAAGACATGACACGATATCCCCTAATGGATCCTCTCGTCAAACCCCACAATCTGGACCCTCAAAAATGGCTACACGTGTAATTAACAGTTAATAAAAAACCATGAAGAATGAAGACAGAAATCATGGAAAAATCCACTCCCCCCTTAATCACTGATGAATTAATGAATGACATCTAGAGCTTCTGAGGACCAGATGAGTGGAAAATGTGCCATGTAATTAGTACAATAATACCATGAAAATGTGAAAAAACCGCGAATTATTCTCCGCACTAAAATTGAAGATAAAAACAGGAGAGTTAGAGAAAAAAAAATCCGACGAACCTCTTTGCTGCTGTGGGAGAAGGTGCTGTGATGTGCATCAGAGTGGTCTCCATTCACGGTATTCTCCCCTGGAACACACCACAAATTGTAGAATATTTTCAACTCCTCGATAAACGTAAAAAAAAGACGCCACTCGATACTTCTTAAGGTAAAAAAGAAAAATAAATAAATAGAAAAAAAAATGAAAATAGGAATGTTATGTTGTGAGAAATATTCATAAAATCCCTTACCTCAGTGTAAAAAAATGTTAGCTTGATCAATATATTCATTGTACCCGTGATAACGTGCGTGACAATGCAGTTGCGAGAGGATGCAAATAAAGAAAACCAAAAACCACCTCTTGGAATGAAAGGCCTGGGGTTAATTTATTCCTTCACTTCCAATTTTTTGGTGCAGTGATAAAAAAAAATAATAAACAGGTGTGCTAATATTTAATAATAAAGTAATCATGACAGAGAGGGCTTCTTCTAGATTGATCCCTTGGATAAAATTCTCCACTAGGTGCCCCTCTCCCTCTAACAATTCATAATAACATTTCTCTTATGATTACACAACAAAAGCCATGAGTAATGTACACTTAGATCTCCCAACGAGGATTATGAGAAAACATAATGGTAATTTCCATTCGGAGTTCATCGAAATAAAGAGAAAAAAAAATAAATGCGGGGAAAGCCAAAAAAAGTAAAAAAGTGAAAACAAAAGAAAAAGAAATATTCTCAGTGAATGAGCAGAAGGTGAATGCAATGAGTAGAGATTACCATTACATTTTTTACAATATGACACAGGCTGTGATAATAATTATTTCATGGAATTAATAACTCATATCCCATTAGTACGATTGCAAGTTAATCCGAAGCTATTTAACAATGAGAAACCGTAAAAATGTCCTTACAATTAATAACCAGTTAATCGTGATAATAATAATTAGATAATTCACGATTATTCGTATGAGTAAGCAGAATGCGAATGCACAAAGCTAAAGTATTTTCATTGTCCCGCATATGAAAACGTGAGATTCTGCGTTTAAAACGTAAAATTGAATGAAGTACGTTATCAAAAATTATTGATTCTCAGCGTTTTTAAATGGCAATTTAAAACGCGAATATTTCTAAAGGTAAAATACATTTCACCCCGAAACTACACGAGGGGATCTCTGCCGGAGCAGAGGGGCTCGTCAAAAGGTGGACGATCATTGGTGGAGGCGTTTGTCAGATTCATGGTGGAGACAACTTTACAGAGACTAGTGTCCTGGTAGTCAGGGACAGGAGGGGCAGGAGACACGACGACGGCACAACTGAGTTCTTCACTGGAGACCATTCTCTCGATCTTGATGAACTCCCTGGTGTCCACAGAGAGCACCATAAGGCACTTGAGGCAGACATCGGATCTTTCAACTTCCTCGTCCGCTAGGTCATGATTGGGAGCTCCTTGGAGGTTTTTCACGACGGTATCAGTATCTTCGAGGATGACTCCTTCATCATCAATGGCTGAGGATCCGTACACAGGCCGCTTCCGACAAACGCTGCAATTCTTTACCTTGGGAAGGGATTTATCAGTTGATTGCTGCAATGGATCCTTTTCCTCGTAGTGTGATAAACAGTAACTGCACTGGGGAATGAAAAGTTTAGAATCTCTCCCTGATCTCTCACTCGTGGGAACATTATCGCAGATGGGGCATTTCACTAGGAATTCCTTCTCGTCCTCACTCTCAATTCCATTTGTGTCCAAGAATTCCAGCTCCTCCAATGCTGAAGACACATCCGCCAGGTTCATTGACGTTTCATTCAGGTGATTAACTGTGGAAAATGAATCAGACCTTCGCATGTTCGAGGAGATGTCTCCGTGGTAGACAGTCTCTCTGCAGTCATCGGAATTGCACTCAGAGACGATGTAACTGTCGTGGTCACTGTTGACGGGACCTGAACCAGTCTCCACCCCTCTATCCAGTTCCTCAGAGGACATCTTCAAGCAGAGGCTAGTGTCAGCGCTGTTCTGGCCTGTTTCGAAGGGTGTGGAGTTGCCCCCAGTGCAGGAAAGGAAATCAGTCTTCGAGGAAGGCCCTGAGATCTCAGAGACGTCCTCGGTGGTCTCAGGAGGGGTCACCACTATCTCTGAGTAATTAACAGACACTGCCTCGAGTTTATTATCACTCTCAATCACATTCTCCTCTTCTAGAGAGTCACTGATCTCAGGAATTGAAGTTAAAATCGAGGATTGATCAGGGCTGTCCTGTGGGCTCCAATCCTTTTCATCGTCTCGCAATTCCTTCACCCCCTCGGCCGCCGGAATTGGTAACTGACTCTGTTTTTTCGCTTCTCTCTCAATTCTCCCGGTTGTGAGTTCCTCGTCCTCGGGAATAGTTAGCAGCTCAAATTTAAATGCCTTCGGGGACCCAGGAACACTCAGCACCTTCTCCTTGTGATTATTCTCCTGATTATTCTCCTGAGGATCATCGATCTCCTCCAACTCGAAGAAAGAGCTGGCGTCCTTCCCACGAATTTCATTGAAGCTCCTCTCACTCTCAGACTCATTTAGATCCCACATGTACAATATTTTATTCTCAAGGTCCTTACTCAGAAGCTGATCATCCGAAGTGTGAGCTGATTCGTCATCGGTGACTTTACTGAGGTCTGGCAATGTCATCTTCTTCACCAATTTCATTTTCTCCCCACTGTTATCAGATTTCGTGTCATTCTCTGGTGACGACTGATCGGACTGACTGCTGACGTTTATCGTATTCTCGACGGAGACATTCACATCCAAAGAGACCTGTTCCTCACCACTTCTCTCTACTCCCGAGCTATCAGACACATCAGACCTATTGCAACCCGGCTCCAGGGATTTTCTCCCCTTCGTAATCTCCTTGAATTTGGCCACAAATTTTCTGACACTCTCCGATTTATTCGCGTAGAGACAGCCCTCCGTCGAGGAACTGGAGTTCAGAGTGTCGGATTTACTCTTGTTTAAGGACTCCTCGAAGACAATAGCCTTGGCGATGAGGTGCATCTGATTGGCGTAGTGCTCGAATGCCTCCATGTCGTTGGAAAATATCTCCCCGTTCTCGTTGACGCAGCAAGAAGCAACGATTTGCTCCAGCTCTGCTCTCATTGACACCTCGTTCTCCACATCGATGTCTATTTCACTGAAAATAGATTTGATCTCGTTTATGAGATTTTCCGAGCTCTTGAAGAGATCTCGCGATCTCCTGGCGATCTGGGAGCTGGGAGTTGGGAGTGCCACCGTCGGTTTGAGAAGGTCAGGAGTCACCGATGGCGTTTGTTCCTCGTTGATGGACGTCGAGAACTCCTTTATCTCCGTATTTGTTGTTTCCTTGGTCTTCTTCAGGTCATAACTCTCTGGGGAGGAGCCTGAGGGGCTTGGCGTACCACTAGAGATCCTGTCGATGATGTGGTGGATCAGCTCGTCGACGACGATGAATCTTGGCTCCTTGCCGTTAGTATTCTCCTCAATAGTCTCCTCCACGATTCTCTCGATCTCTCGTATCTGCGGTTCCTCCCGCAGCTCCTGCTTTATCTCCAGTCCCATCTCATCCATCACCTCGTCGATTATGTGTTTAGCGACCTTGAGAGCTGTGAGCTTAACCTCCAGGATGGTCCTGAGGTCTGTGGAGAACTCGTTGATGTCGAGACGAGTAACGTCAGAGATGACGTCGTCAACGATCATTTCGGCGTTAACGAGGGCTTCTCGTTCACCGAGACCTGCAATTACCTCATTTGCGGACGTGGCAATGTCCTCGTGGAACACCTGATCCCGGGATTTCTCAAGCTCGATGAAGGTCGAGTGCGGAAGCTCCAGGAGGTCAGAGCCACCCACCGACTGCTCGTGTTCACAGGGATCTTGATCTGTTGAGTCAACAGAGCGATTCTGCTCTGTCTCCATATCGATGGAGTTGTCGAAGAGATCGATTGTCTGATTAAGATCGACGCAGAGATTTTCTGGGACCTGGGGAATGTCTTCCATGTTAATTTCCAGCATGTCATCCCATATGAATTGCTCGCACTCTCCTGGGACCTCGGACTGGTCATTTTTACCCTCGAAACTCTCGTTGAATGATCCCTCCTTGGAGTATCCTGGGAACAGACACTTCTCGCAGTTCTGACCGCAGTTGAAGTGCTCATCAACGGGATCCTCGTCGACGTCAGCTGTCGGGGTTAGACTGTATATAACACTGAATTGACTCGGGTCCAGGTTCCAGGTCTTCGAACTGTGGGTGGGTGGGAGATAGTTGAAGGATGCCGATAGCTTCGAGGGGGTCAGATTCACGTTCAACGTGTTTATCACTTCTGTCATGCTGTCCTCTCGGCTGAACAGTCTCGGGAGGGGCGAAGAGAATCTCCAGGGGCAGTCGTCACTCATGTCTTTATCGAACGAGAGCTTCAGATCATCCACTGACTCGCTTATCCAGTCGTCGTCGACTTTAATGGGATTATCCAGAGTTTTTGGTGGTGTGTTCTCCTTCAAGCAGTTGCCATTCTCGTCGGAGAGGTTGAGATCGCTCGACTCCTCGGATTTTATTCGAGAGGGAGTGAGGAGATCTGAGTTATTTCCATTCTCATCCCCAGAACGAGACTCGTTCTCGCTCTCACGTTCCTGATTTGTTTGAAAGAGATCGAGGAGTTCTGAATCATTACCATTATCATCCCTAGGTGTGACCTGGAGGTCGATTTCTGTCGGGGGAATTCTTTCGGTTACCGTGACTATGGAGGAGTTTGTGGGCTCTGAGGAGCTGGAAACCCGCAAATCCTCGGAGATGATGTCGAATCTCCGGGGAGGGGTCGATTCAGTGGGAAGGACATCGATGTGGAAAGGGAGCTCTGAGGAGGGTGTGTTGCCCTCGCTTTTTGAGCCTCTGAAGGCTCTGCCCTTGACGATGTTGTTGACGACAGTGGGACTCTCCAGTGCCTCCAGGTTGACAATTAGAGCGAATGAAAGTCGGGGGACTTTGGGGACAGAGTTCCCGCAGGGGCTCATCTCCATGGGATTCTGAGGATGGGACCGCTTTCTATTGGGGGGATAATCTTCCGGGACGTTGGTCGTCTCGGTTAGAGAGAATTGATTTGCAATTTTTCTGACGACACCCCGACTCTGGGGAAGGGCATTAGGAACTTCTGGGAAGCTCAATTCAGGGGCTGAGGTCGGAGAGAGATTGTGGATTCTCTCCTGCAGACTTTTACTTGTGAAACGAATGAAATTCTCACTACTCAGGGTCTTGTACTCTTTGTAACGCCTGTCGTACTCATCGAAAAATTTACAACGATCTTTGATGCAGGGCTTGACCTTGAATTTCGGAATTACCGACGAATTCTTTACAATCGGGGCGCTTTTGGGAATGTTAATGAAGTTGATTTGGGGCTTTTGACGCTCGGCAACTGTCCCTAATCTGACGAGATGGATTTGGCTGGATTGGTACAGGGGTGCCCAGAGTGTTGCTGCCTCCTCGTCACTGGTGCTCGATAAATAATCTGGAAAAGGATATCGTCGACACACCTGCAATGCCTGAGTTGTTTTGCTATCCTTTCAAATTTATTTTTCCAATTGTTTTTAACTTCGATGGCTCTGTCGCCCTCACGAACCGCTCGCACCCTCGACAAATGTTTCTGGTGTTTTTTTATTTTCATCAGTTTATCGTTAAAATTATTGGATTAGATTTTGTGGAATATCTGCAATTGTTTATGAGATGTTTGGAGGAGAAGTTCAGCAGGAAACTTGTACTGAATGAACTCCAAACACTAACACCATGTACACTCTAAAAAAGGATTACTTCTCAAAACTATTGGAGAAAATTCGAGAAAATACTAGTGGGATGAAAAGAGTTTTAAAAATTCTTTTGGATAATCCTAATCGCTAGTTTATCAATCCAATAATTACCAAATGAACAGTTTTTAATGAGTGCACATATTGCCCCATCAGAAATCTTTTTTTTTGACTTTCGAATGTAAAAAACTCATGACACTTCTAAAAATTCCTAAAAATGTAAAATCCCCCAAAACACTTACCCTCAGTTATTTTCTAACTTATTAAGAGTAAAATAAAATATTTGGTGCTAGTAGTTTTGCAACTCCTCCTAAGAAGTTGATTGCAATCGAAATTTTCCATTGAAACCCTTGAAAAATACCTTGACTAATCAGCGGTAATTCTTTTTTAGAGGTTTACAAAATGCAAAATGCAAGTGAAACGAAAGGATTAAATCAGTGATTAAGAAGCGTCATTAGAATTAGGATGCACCTAGGTTGGTGCGAGCGTTTTGTGATAACGTATGTTTTTTTAAGGAATGATGCATGAAATAAAAAAAATAAAGGCTTGAGGATAACGTGCATGCACAAGGTGAAACATGTACGACAGAAGCTGGGGCGCAACCCCACTGAACAGAGCTACCCCACTTACCTCTTCTGTTAGACTCGTTCCTCGGTTCAATGGCGCTGCGACGCATCTCATTGAGGAATTGGGTTGTTGCATCAACTATTAATGAACAAAACGATATTTCATGCAAATATCACTATTTTGTCTTTCAAATGATATGGGGAATGACTATTTGAGAAAAAAATAATTGAGGGAGCATCAGCGTTTCTAGGAGTGAAAACATTTCCTTCAGCGTCTCACCTTCGATATTTCGCATCGGAAAGTCAATAATCCCCTTTTGATGAACCTGGGGAGACTCCGTCACCCTAGCTACTGTCCTATTTGCATCGTCCACCTTGTCATGCTCATGCGTCTCTCCTATTTCATGCAATGTACGAAATACTCATGCAATTAGACAATATTCATTGATATCTGGGGTAAAATAATATTTGTGAAGTGCTTTGGTGGATAAAAAATTGGATAAAAGAATAAAAAGGTTTGAGTAGGTTGGGTGAAGAATTATGGAGTCTTACCGTCACTCAGGACAACTTCTGGTTGACTTGGCGCAGGCACTTTTTTCTTTTCTATCCGCAGTACACGTGGTTCTGTTTGAAAATCATGGATTATTAGGGCTTTTAAAATATGTGCAGACAGTTTTCAGAAAAAATGAGAGGTACACCCAAAAAAAATATTTATTTGAAACAAGTAAAAATTTTGATTAAGGATATTTTGCCCTCTTTTAATCAAAATATACAGTTTTTTTTTATTTTATTGTTATTTAATAACTCACAACGTTTTATAGTTTTTTAAAAGTTTTAAAAAAACACAGGAAAATTGCTGAATAATCATGACATTTTGGGCGTTATTAAATAATGATAAAATGCAAAGACAATATAATTTGTTTAAGATGGCACAATATCCTTGAATTCGCAACACGAATTCATTTATTGCAATTCGCTGACTAATTCATTGATTGTGTATATTAGAAAGTTATTAATGTAAAAGAATATTGATTTAATATGACTGAAATGTTCGTTTTTACCAATTGAATATTAAAATAATCAATTATGAATTTTTTATATGTGAATTGATGACTTGATGTTAAGGGGGTTTATTGTTTAGGATTGATAGGATTGAAGAATTATTATTACCATCTCTGCTTTCCTCTTCCGTTTCAGATGTAACTGAAACTGGCGACTGAATGGGGCTTTTGGCAGTGCTGGATTCGTGTGTCGCCCGGCTAATATTGAACGACGAGAGGGCCTCAGACTCAGACTGTGATTCATCGTAGGGATCACCCTTTGTCTTACGAGCAACTTCTTTTTTGTATTGATCAAGCTCCTGGTCCGTTACAGCATCGAATGGATTTTTGGCATAGGGGGTTTTGTACACCATTGCATTGTGTTGGAATCCACGCTGAATTATTCCTTTACTCGCAGCTCCCACGAGCACCACTGATTCGCCAGTTGCACTGATTGAGGCATCCTTCGACAATTAACAATACAGATTTAGAATGGATTTCTCCTTTATTGATATCGTTGTTTCAACAGTCAGGGGTTTCACGAAAAAATTTCTTTTCATATCACAAGATTGACTGGCTGCACTCAACAATTGAATTTTTGAGAGAAGATGTAAAATAATCTTTCAGAATAAAAATCCAAATTTTAAACTTGAATTCAATTCTTATTAAAAAAATTGCACGAGTAGTTCCACTCAGTTCAATAATGAAATTGTTGGAATGTTCAAAGAAGTTTACCAAAAATGAATTCATATTAGCAGAAATAATTGAGGATTGAATTTTTTTGCCTCGAAATTGGAATGAGTGGTGTGAAAATATGGATATGAAAAATATATTAAGTCAACAATGTAACAATGCAATACGCAATGATGCATACCTGCATTTTCTTAGCTTCCTCCCACGAAACCCCCTCAAGAATATGTGACTGTGGTCCTGCTGATATTTTATCCGCCCTCCGATTGTCCTTGATCTGTTGCTGGAGTGTTTTGAACTCCCTGGGATTGGTATTCTTCGGTACAAACTGTAGTGCACTGTCGATCCTAACTGGTGTGCTGCTGTGAGTTGGCGATCCCTCGGACACCCACTGCAGACAAAACCAGAATTGTTTTTCCTCACGTTAGACCCATTAAAAATATCAACCAATTGTCTGAACTTTGATAAATTAATAAAGCACCTGGACAAGCCGAATGAAATGACTCTCGTGTAATGTGTGCCTGTATCATGCTCTCAAAGGAAACCGATAAAATCAATACTTCCTCCAATAATTATCGTGATAACTGAATTTTCAGGGTCGACATCTGGTTTTGTCTGTACAGTGGATGCATACCAAGGCCACCCAGAATAAAACAACATGTCCAACAGGCACACATTCATTCAGAGTCATTGTGAAATGGTTTATCAATTCTCTACGTGAAAGTCAATACCATCAACATCATAGAACTGAAATGGCATCAACCCGATTGATAACTAACTAAAGATTAATGAAAAATAAAATCATGGGGAAATATTAAATAAAGTGATGGGCATTGTCGATAAAATGTGAGGTATTCCAGACCCAAATGACAGTACAATAACCAATGAACAGGTGAAAATAGAATTGAGATTGACACTGGTGATATGCCCCATGCGCACCAAAGTACTGATAAGTACTGATAATCTAGCAGAAATAGATAAATTAAATTCGACTCAGTCTTATAGTCCTAGTAACTGTGGGATTCCCATTTACCTCCTCTGCATTCTGTTCCACCCACTATAAATAAAAAAAAAAATCCAACAAAAACATGACATTAGATTAAAAAATCACCACAAAACCTGAAAATTAAACTTAAAAATGAAAAACCGAAAAAAATGATACGGCTGAATTGATCTCCACGAGTCACCGAAAAATTCACCATTTGTTCAACATTCACACGTAGCATGCCCTATTTTAACCACTACAAATAAAACAAAACTCCGAGTGATCTTTGTTTTAATCAGCAATTTTTATCATCTTTATTTTAACATCGAAACAAGCTACAGGGAAAAAAAAACAGTGATACCTTCTTAAAGTTTTAACAATGCTACACGTTTTATATCTCATGGAAGCGACGAAAGCTGAATAAAACGAAGAGAATGAAATGTCCCCTAAATACATTAAAATACGTGATGGATAATATCTCATCAGTTAATTCACCTGATTGTTTAATTAATTCTGGCACTTGAGAGGAATCAATGGCATGAGTGTAAAACGCTCACAATATGAGAAAATTTATTGCACCTTCGAATGATGATAAAATTCCTAATAAATGGAATGTCAAAAAAAAAATTAAAAATAAAATTGATTTTTCTTCTGCTCGCAATTAAACTTGGAATGTAAAATGATCAATTTGATGATAATTTCGTTGAAAAGTGTAACATTTCACTCTGATACTCCCCACCGCATAAATCTATCTCAATATAGTATTTTTAATTAATGTCGCAAGCTTGGAGACCGATTCAAACATCCAGCTGTCATATATAATTGCGCAGATAATCTCATTAGTTAAAACACGTAGACATTTCCAATAGATTATTATGTAAAGCGTAACACATAGAAACATTTATGCTTTTTATAAAATTTTTTCTTAATTATCTTCATCAATATTTCTGTCTATTGTACCTTTATAGGTTTATTTATTTCAAATGAGATGAATGATCGACTTTTTTTCTATCTTTCTTTCTTGCAGTATCCCCCACCCCTTGAGGGTAATTATCGATATTTTAACGCAATTGTTTTTCCTAATTAAAATTCAAATCCCCTGACAGTGAACAATTAAGGGATTATCTGTTGAAATAAACGCGACAGCCTCCAACCTGTTTTTTTTTCGTTCGATGTTTCTAGGTAAAAAGGAATAAATCTATTATTTCAAAATTGTGTACTTTCTAATCGTTGATTTCAAGGAGGCGATTGACTAGTGATTCGTGGTCTACTTTGAACTCATGAAACAACTGTTGTCACTGCACTCTGGGGATAGAATGCATTGCGAATTACTGCGTGAATTGACGTGCAAATAATACCGAGAAATCCTAATGGTTCGCATCCCTAGCACTGACTAATTCCCTCGGGATATTTTCGACTTTTATTTATTCTTTTTTATTCTCAAAAGTAATGACTTCTACCTTCGTGATTTTCTTGGGATCTGGTGTTCCAGTCTCGAGGATCTCCACCTTCTGGTAGACATTCGGTGAATTTAACCAGTGCGTTCTGTCTAATCCTTTGCGTCCACCCTTCCAAAGCCTGCGAACATGCAAATACATAAAATTTAATTCGATAATTAAATAAAGATAACTCCAATTTTATGTACATTAAATGTCAATTGATCTAAACAACTCTTTATAATTTGCTATAAATTTCAAGACAAATTGTCAAATAGTACTCCAAATAATAGATAACTAACCCCTGTCTGTAATTCTCCTCCTCCTCTAACAAATACCCGAGGGAAGATACAGCAGGTGGCACCTCAACATCATTTCTCGGTCTAGGAGGTTCACTCTTAATAAGTGGATGTCTGTAAATGTAGCCAGTACGAAAGCCAGCATTATCAAGCATTCTCATGAGTGCTTCGAACTCAGTGCTACCAATTCTCCAGCGTTTCTCGAGTTTTTCAGCCAATGCAGGTGGCTCAGTGATGGTACTGTGATGGGGTACAGGTTGTCTCCTGGATGCCTCGAAAATGGCCTTCTTGGCTTCTTCAGAGATTAGTGCAATATTCTCGAGGCCAGCAGGCATGAGCTTCAGCTGAGTTTCGCAGGCAAGCACAGTATTGTAAACATTGTAGAAAGCCTCCTCAATGGTCTCCCCACAGCAGAGTGCACCTCTATTCGTCAGTAACATGACTTTATTGATGGGGCCAAGATTTCTGGTTATTTTCTCTTTCTCCTCTGGCTCAACGGCCTCTCCAATCCACTGATGTGTTGACACCTCACCAATGACAATGCTCTCCTGGCCAATTGGCAGGATTCCACCCTTTAAGGAAGACACTGCTGTGACAGATGGTGTTGTTATGTGGATGATGCACTTGATGTCTGGCCTGGCAGCGTGTATCGTCGAGTGAAGCTGAAAACCACCGATGTGAACACCAAAATTCGTCGTTCCCTGCTCAACAATTTGGCCCTGCATGTCAACCTTTACCAGACTCGAGGCTGTTACCTCGTGGTAAAGGAGACCGTAAGGATTCACTAGGTAATGCTGCTGGTCTTGATTTAGGCGGGCTGTTATCTGACCACCGACACCCTGGGTCCAGCCGTAAAGATCCAGGAGTCTGAACACAGCTGCTAGCTTGCAACGCAGGAGTTTCTCGCCTTTAGCATATCCCATGCTTTCTACACCTTTAGGAAGAGTCAGAAATTATTCATCAGGAACAATTCAAACGTACAGTGAAAATTAATATGTAAAAAACAAACGAATCCATTCTATCGGTCACTAAAATAATGAAATTGCAGTTTACTATTGAAATAACAATTTATCCATCTATTGCATAATTTATCTTGACTCTTTGAGTTAATTAAATTTTTACTATGGGATTCGATTGAGTGGAATTTAAATTCAATTGACTGTCCGTGGGAGGATTCCATAAATAAAAAAATGCCCACATTAATTTACCTCGAATATCATTAATTGGCATGACGCAGTTGGAGTTTTTGAACACATTTGAGTTGAATCGACTGCCCTGAGCTCCCATCATGTCTGAAATCTGTTGCAAGAGGCCAGATGGACCTGAGCCATTGCTCATCTGGGTTTCGATGATGCGTTCCAATTCTTCCCTGAATAATTTCGAGTCCATCATCATCGCGACCCTTCGCCTCCTCTCCATCTCCCTCACGTCCTAAAGAGACACAATAACGAGGAATGAATAAATCCGCATAATAATAAGACAGCAGTCTGCTGAAGTGTCTAGGATACCCACAGCTTCAATATCGGCCGGTCTCATCTTGCTTTTTTCCTCTTCCGTCAGGCCGTCCATCACGCCGTTTGTGTGAGGCTCTGTGAGCTCCTGCTGACTTGTGTCCGCCATCCTCGGGTCTCCCCCAGTTATCTGCGACTGAAAATAAAGACAAACAACCAAAACATGAGGAATAGGCAATCGTAAAAAGGAAGAACATGGTAGAATAGGTGGATAATTAATTCAGCAATTTAATTGTATATTAAATTGTATTGTATAAATTCAAAGTAAATTCTTCATATTCTTATTTCATTTTTTTCATATTTCCCTCTGACCTCTTCACCCATTTCCAAGGCCACATAATCGCCAAGATACTTCAACAACAATTGATTTAGAGAATTTATATAGAACATCAACCGCAGCATTGCGCAATGCCCGTAATTTCACGCGTTAATTACTGCATTTTGCGAATCGATTATTGCGAATTTGATGACGCTGTCTCCCAGGTTGTTTTGATTATTCTTTAATGGAGACATGGGAGAGGTGTGATGGGTGAATTAGTGATTGGAATGGCGATTATTTGGAGAACTGCTGTTTAAGTCTCGTTTAATTATGTAAATTAGGCGGAATCGTTATTTAAGAGTGACTCCACTGGTTTTTTCACGTTACGAAAGCCGTTTTGAGACTAGTGACTGATAAGGAGAGGCATCTAGCACGATACTGTAGAAATGTTACATCACTGAAAGTGCGCACTGTACTTGAATTTACACTGGAGACAGTCTTACCGAATGCTAATGAGTCCGAGCGATTTTAGTACGTGTTAAAGTCCCGGGAAAAATGAATGATGAAATTATCGAGACTGACGAGTCTCATCTTGATGGTGAAACCATGAATCGGTGATTATCAGTGCAGCTGCTTTGAGAAAGTCTTTATCGTTGATGGAGCATGAAAATCGGTTATCACAGAATTATCATTTAATGACTCAATGGAGGTCTTCAACTGCATCTAATCTCTGGTGATGCTTCACCATTCCAGTGACTCCCGACGTGAATGACCTTTTGAGACTCGAATAAAGGGGGTGACGTCAGATAGACGGGTAATTCATTGGAATGAGTACGATGAAAAAATGTCTCCAAGTTCACACATGGACTCGATGGTAATTCATCTAGGTTGACCTAGAATCGATGAAGGCATATTTTGGAGATCGTGATTACACCGGCTAGATTATCTTCATCTAATCGGTAATTAATCGGTAATGAACGAGAGGGTAATACTAAGCAATTTAATATTTTATAATCGATAATAATTTTCCCCGTGAAAATCACCTCGACCAACAAGAACACAAGAGCTCTCCCACAACAATTAACAATAAATCCCCCGGAGAAGTTTTATCGTGGCGTGCACTCAGGGTTCATACTCCTCACTTTTAATACGTAAATAGGGCATTTTATCCGTCGCCTCGTCGCGCTAATAATAACCAAACGGTTACGCGACAAGAGGATGCCACGCCTAGGTCTCCAATCGTTCCAGCCTTCGTGTCAATTTTTTTCGATTTTTCAATCCACCGGGACAGATAAAACGGAAGTGATTCACGAGCCAATGAAATCGAGACAATGAAATTGCCAACCCCCATTTGATAGATATCACGTAATTTTATGGCTCCTACACCAGGTGAATGTCATCAGCTTAATGAGTCCTGGTAGACAATGAGTGAATGTTTTGTAGATAAAAATTCGGGGATTGGTCAGTGTGTCGATGGGTCTGGGATGGAATTTGAGGTCAGAAACACCTGCATGGCAACTAGAGTGGATCAATAGAAACCATGGGCTCTACCTAGCACGTGTCACCACTACACAATCAATTCCAATCCCCACCACTAGTCCATGGACAATGGATCCTGGGAGTAACTTCCATTCGAGAGAGAGAGCCCCTCGAATTTTACCAACCCCTGAGACCCTCGCAACCCTTGAAATTTTCGCTCTTTCCTCTTATTTATTTTTTTTTTCAATTCCTATGAGGACCTCCGGCGCTCGTCTGCCATTGGCACGAGGGATAAAAAACCAACAGCGCTTAATACTTCGCTGAAACAAAGGGAAAACACTTGAACGAGGACTTCAAGGGTTGTGCTAACGGCTGAATAATATTTTTTCGGGGGAATATATTTCCCTGTGAATATCCCTGGGCTCGTCGGCTGAATCAGAGGGGAACTTTCGTTCAATTTGCTCAGTGAATAATGCAAAAATGCTTTTTTTTTCTCTTCAGGAGTCAGTGGAGGTGGGGTTATTTTCGTGTCCTCATGCCTCAGCTTTTGGTGTTATTCTCGTGTAGCTCTCAACCATCCACAAGATGAATACCGGCAATCAGTGTCTAGTCCTCTCTCTGGCTGTTCAAAATGTGTTATTTTTAGAAAGATGATACACGTGACCATTAATCAGGACTGCTCAGAGAAATCCCACAGCAATCTTCAGGTCGTGTCTAGGAATTCCTCAAATCGATGGTTTGAACCTTTTGTTGTTGCCTTTTTTCGATATTTTTTTATCTTTGGAGTCGTCGTCAGTTCTTCCCACTGATTCTGATGAATCTAGTGTTCAGGATGTTCTACATCCTTTCCACCGAAATCCGTATTTTTTTTTTTGAAAATTTACGATGGGATTAACGTGAAAAAATATTTATTTTTATAGTTTTTGAATTTTGCTTAATGACGTTAGAAGTTTCAAAGTGATTTTTTGCGGTTTCTTGCATTTTTCTGCGGTTTTTCTGAAATTTTTAAGAACATTTCTAAGAATATTTATTTTGAAAATCACACGGTTAATGAAATTTAATTGCCGAGGGGAAGGAATAGGGAATGCTTTTTGGTGGGTCAAAGATGGATTTTCGGAGAGAAACCCTGGGTTTTGTTTCATCACCGCCGATTTTCTGCTGTTCAGCTGACCCCAAACGAATCCCTTAGCTCTGCACTTTCGGGGATTCTACAGTTTTTATATCCAGACGTCGAGTCATCACAAACAGGAGAATTGATTGTTCTGTGGGGAAATGTTTACTAACATCGAAGTTATGCTTATCAAGGGATTTACGGGTTTGGATACATTGGACGTTGAGGACGTCGGAATGTTTCGTGTTTATTCCTTTCTGGAAAGTTTTCCAATTTTGTGGTTTATTTCATTAGAATGCAAATTTTTTACTCCTTGGGAAGTATTTAACAGTCTTTGTTTTATCATTATCCAATCCCAAATTTTAATAATCGTGTCTCCATTTTTTGGTAAAATTTTGAAGATTATTACAAAAGTTTAAAACCTATGAAACTTCTTCCAACGTGATAAAAATTCATAATACAGGGAATAATAGCTAAACTTAAAAAAACCATATTCTTCCAACTTTAATTTCCAAAAACTCTTCATTACGTTTTTTCAATTTTACTGATGATTTCTCCAAAATTTGTAAAAAACTTGAAAAATTGAAAAGATGTCATAACTCAGATGCACCTGAATTAAAGGAGTGCCCTTAAAAGTAGTATCAAAAACTATCAAAATCTCCCTCAAAAAAAGGACTCTGAATTAATTTCCAATTGTAAACTTGATACGATTAATAAAAAAATTGACCGATGCTGTTTGAAATCGTAAACCTGATGAATGTTTACACTTGACATCGAAAAACAGATGTATACCCCGCGGGTATAAACAGAATGTTTATATAACAAGTATATTGAAAGACACATACATGGCCTAGATAAGCCGTGATTATCGTAGCGTAAAAACTGGGCTGCACTCCATTTGCGAAATCAATGAGCAGCTCATTGTTTTCACCGCCAGAGTACTCCAACAGTTGGGTCCATCCACTGGATTAATTAGCCAGACAATTAGATAACCCTGCGGCTTCCTGTCTCTCAAGAGTGGGGATGATGGGACTGGAGAACTGGAGGACAGACTGATGCCCCAGGGCTCTCTGGGATCAGTGACCCCAGCACAGAAGTCTCCATCGATCCTCGGAACCTCTAATTATCGATGAGAAATGGCTGTCGACGTGGCTTACTTCACCAAGACTAGACAGACAGCAATGGGGTAACAGGTATTCTCTAGGACACTTGCACCGTTTGGTGTCACACGAGTGTCCACTCCAACTCCAGGAGGACTTACTCAACACCAGACGACTCCACTATTTTTCATTTCAATTGAGACCGTACACTGTTAGAAATTTATCCCCATTTCGGTAACAGTATGTGTTAAGGGTGTGTTACACCCATATATAACCAAAATAAAAGTTTTTCCATTTTGTTAATTCACTTCGAAGACAACAGTCTATTTTTTTATTACCGCTGAATATCCATAAAAAATTTTTTTTTTATAGCATGGAATTCAAATTACAAAGACTCCCAACGGTAATTCTTTCAAAACTTATTGCAATCCTTAAATTTGCATACAATTTTATTGTATGCCCGAATGGAAGCTAGATAACGAAATTTTTAGGACAAATGTTCACCAAGGGCGATTGCACTTCGGAAATAACATCTCCACTAAAAGTTGCCGATCTCTCAGAGTTTCGTAGATATTCTGAGTTGAGTTGAATCATCTGTTTTCGTATTTACGTAGACAAGCGCAAATGACTGAATGTTGTTATGGAGTGAAATGAGTTCGATGATTTATCTACTGGTATGAGCACTCGCTCCCATTGGAAAGGCCCATTTTTTCATTGAATTTAAGAGGGTCATTGTAAATCATCATGGGGTATCGTTAATTCTGAGTCTGGCTGAGGTAATCGACTGTACTCTCTGGGGGCATCAACAGTGAGTGAAAGGCGCTCGATTAGTCCAGCCTACTTTACGTGAGAGAGAGGCTGTGCTAAAACTCAAGACCCGTTTTCTTTCCACGGATAATGTGGGATGAGTCAGCTTACATTCAGAAGATATCTCGTCTCCATTGCCCACGGCTTGCAGCCACACGCCCACCCACTCTTTTATTCCACTCTTAAAAATTTTATCATTTCAAAATCTATTCCTCTCTCCCACCATTTTTCGATTATTCTGTCAATTTCTGGGAAGCCCTGCATCCGATTGATGTGAAAAAATTGCATTTTTTAATTTTATTATTCAATTATAAATTTTCATATTCGTGCGTCTATTTTTCCAAATTTTTGGTTAAGTTCTGGATATTTTTGCAAATTTACTGAGAACGAAGGAAAATTGGTGTGCGGTAATTATCGAATTTATCAATAATTTCTCAAAAATTTGGAAAAAACTTGAGAAATTAGAAAATATACGCAATAATTCCATAATAAATCGATCATTTTTTCGATTTTATAATTTTGCCTAATAGTTATGTAGAATAATATTAAACCATTGAAATGCAAAGTTTCCTCCATAAAAAGGAATAAAATTCAAGTTAAAAATCTGAAATTGTTTTTTTTTGTGGTTTTGTTTGATCTTCCCCTGGGATTCTGAATTTATGACTGAGAAAATCTCCTGAAATGTTAATGGAATAACAATAGAACAAGAATTCCCCGCATTTAGCCCGTAAAATTCAGACATTTTTTAACAACAATGTGGTTTTCTTTGGAGAACAACTAAAAGCGTGTAATTATTAATCACTCAGCGAGAACGAGAGGGAATTGCAACTTTCTGCAGTTGATTTCTCCTGTTATTCATCGAACGATTGAGGTGAGCAGAGTAACTGGTGCATCAGACGGAGGGGAAATTAGATGAAGATGTTGGAGAACTCGCGTTTCATTTTACATGCGATATAAATTCCAACTAAGGTGTTATGGGCGTATTACTTGGTGAGAATAATGTGGATTTGTTCAGGTTCTTCCCCAATTCATTTCTGATAACACTTATCATCTCCCACTGATCACTCTCTTTTTACATTTTTGTTATTTATAATCTCAACAATTTCCTGGTGCAAAGATTCACTTTGTCGTTGGCATCAATTTGCACGAGAATTGATTTTTGCACGAGAATTGATGGACAATTGCTCGAGAAAATATCAGAGCATTCAAACCGCAATTTTGAAGTGAACGTATTATATATTAAAACTGGGAGGAGCACCACGAAATCGAGATGCAATTTTTTTCCGTAGACATTGAATTTTCAATTTTTCCTTTTGCAAATGAATGGTGCGCAAGAATTTAATGGAGTTCACTCGGATTCCGGAGCCGGAAGTGCACGATTAACCCGAATTCATAACTTCCTGGACTGACCCAACGGGATTTATTACAGAAGGTGAAATCCACGGACTGGTAGAGTTGGAGGTAGATTAAGTTGACGAATTCATGGACCCCTAACAAATCTGTTCGGTCGATAGACATTTATGTTTCATTAATTAAAATGAACAGTGAAGTGGTAAAATAATGTTAACTTATCCCATCAGTGAATTTTCTGCAGGAATATCTCTGAAATAAAAAGAGATAGCGAAATTGTCGTCAAAATGTTTGTTCCAGAGCTCATTAAGAACAACGGAAAATTTAATTACAAAAAATTTTCGTATCTCTTTACGTTCCACGATATTTACAAAAAATCCACACAATTTTGAAATTAATTGCTTCGTCTTAGCACTTCATTAGAGAAATTAAATCTCAATAAATTAACTCGTCACGGCAATGAAAAGAACAATGAGTATTAGGTATTATGGTTGAAGCTACCATTAAATACAGAATCGTTGGGGTTAACTGAAAATACTGCTGATTCGATAAACTACTATTTTCTATACAGTTGCACACTGATAAACATTTCTTGAATTTTCAGTAACAAAGTTATTTAAATTTCCAATTATATCAATTTGATTTAAATTTGAACTAAAACCTGTCACTTAATTCCTCATTTGTCCCGAAAATTCAAGAAAATTGGGATTTTCATGATAAACAATAAAAGATTTTTTAACGAAAGCTAGAATTTTGGGAATCCTTAAATAATGATAAAATGCAAAAACGATCTATTCTTTTGATCAATCCGATCAATAATTTATCAGAAAACTCAAAAATCGTAAATTTTGTCTGAGAGGGACAGAAGATCTTTAAGTTCTTCTATCAGCGCATAATTGAAAATTCAGGTGATGTGACTAAAATTTTGATCGAAGAAATTCAAATTTGAATTTTGATAAGGGGTGATTTTTTTTGTGCAAAATCGCGGGTTTTTGTTTTGGGCGGTGTCCATCTACTGGGTAGGCTGGTATCATGGTGGCGTCGCCAGGGTGGAACTCCAACTCTATTGATCCACCCGGTGCGTCAGGACGTCTGCAAGCGAAACCGACTAATGGCTCTCAGAGGAAAAAAAGGAGTACAGACCCCAGTGTGTGAGGTGTGATTCCTTTCACTGGCTTCTATTCCATTTCTCATTGTTTATGGTGTTAATCCCAAAGAATTCAGAGCGCATCAGTATCGGATAACATGTAAGAGATTTGATTCTCTTTTTTTTTTTTAAATGGAAAAATCTAATTAGTTTCCAATTATTGCTCAATTATAGTTGCTTTTCTCACTCAAATAATTCACAGATGATGATTTTTCGTTAGATGTCAGGGGAATTTTCTTGAAATTCCATTTAAAAATAAAATAATTATGAAAATTGATGAATTTGCGGAAGGTACTGAATTTTTAATGGAACTTGAATTTTCAGGAATAAAATTGGAGGTATTTTCGATTTTTCGCGGGATGGTCCCGATTTGTATCAGATTCCACGAAAGAATTGAGAGAAAAATTTTAAACACTGCAAATGAAGTATCTGCAATTTTTCCAATATTTTTTTTCGAAAATAAAGGAAAATACAAATATTGATATTTCAATATGCATTCATTTTTTGAGTGGTTAAAAATAGATTTTTGGAAAGAGACAGACGAATTTAAATGCCGGTACTTTGGGTAGTAAAGAGGTAATTATGCAAATGGGTATTCGCCTTGATCGAGTGACCCATTGAAATTCCTCAAACATCCGGTCACCATCGGATTCACCACGTAATATCAAGATAATATATCGCATAAAGTACCACCCCACCTCACT
The DNA here is from genome assembly GCF_000806365.1 of Fopius arisanus. Lineage (NCBI taxonomy): Eukaryota > Metazoa > Arthropoda > Insecta > Hymenoptera > Braconidae > Fopius > Fopius arisanus. The sequence continues at coordinate 238,136 of NW_011887870.1, read as the reverse complement.
AATTAACTTCTCTTCAATTGCCCGGGTCTCAAGAAGTTGTTCCATTAATTTTTAACAGTAAACAATTATTTATGTAATTTAATTTAAATTCAATTTGAATCAATTAATTGGGTCATTTCATGTCTAAAATTCAAAGATGAAAACAGAAATTTTCAATAATAAATTGAATTTTCAACGACAATTAAAAGTTGCTGAGAACGGGTTGCACCTAAGCAATCAGAAGGAAAAGTTCATCGACCTTTGGGAAACGGTTCCCTCTCGACTTTAAGTTCCTCATCTTTATCCCCCTGTTGAGGGGTTTATTTCGAGACGCAGTTCGAGATGAGAATGCAACAAATGCAAGTAAAGAAAATCGAAGGTCATTTTTAGACGCTCAAAAAAATCAAAAAATTGAGGGAAAAAAATTCCTGAATGTCGTGCTTTATGGCTTTTTTATTTCTGCACTGCATTTGAGATTCTTGTTGCGCTCATGGACAATAAAATGCTCGGAGTATATGCATTATGCTAACGTAAGGTTTAGACGGAAGTCGGAAGTTCACTTAATTACGGACAGCCGTCGTTGACTTCCGGTGGACAAAAACGCGGGGATCAGAGGGGTTGACATGCTAGAGCCATTGAAATGTCTGAAATATTTCAATAGCAATTTAAATTCGTACGTCATGAAATTAATTAGTGAATTATTTACGGAGAAAATCACTCCATTCAAAATTCATGTCAGCGAATCATTAATATCTCCTGACCCAACGAAGCGGTTCCAATGAATTAAATACCATCTCGAAGCTACTAAAAATTCCCTCAAAATGGCATCACGCCTTCACAATTTCACTTCTTTAGTTTCGAAGATATTCCCGAAAAGTTGATCGGTTACTCAACTCAGTTTATTTTATATTCTAATACTGATAATTATTTGTAATATTTTTTCCTTTCGCGGCTATTTAAAATTTTTCCCATGGATTTAAAGAGTCAGGTACAGCGATGAAACTTGACCTCACGTGATTTCTTCACGGAAATCCCCAGTAGTACGACTACAACTCGTAAAATACGAAAAGGCGAAACAGCTGCATGAGATTACAGATAAAACCATAATCACATTGAAGCCGACGAGTACTTGGAATAATTTATTCCTCTCCCCTTTATCCATTAGAAAATCGCCCTCCAAATGCATCTCCTTCAAAGAGAAATGAATTCGCGTTCGCGCAGTTCACGTGCAATCAATTTTTTTCACTTGTAATGAAATTCCCTTTGAAGTGTACGTACGACTAAAAATTTTTCAACTAAAAACGACAATTATCGCTGTCGCGTGCTGCACTCGATTTTTTTTATTTCAATACTCAGGTGTAATGAGCATTCTCGGGACATCGAGGCGAAAGTATTACGTGAAAACGAGTCTCCTGGCGTTCGTCTAGACAATATAATCGATCGTTGTCGACGATGATAGACGTCTACATAGATATAGATCGACGTCTCCTACCTGTCATCAGAGGAATCGTTAAAATCATGTAAATCATGTTCCACACGAATGATTTGAGTCGTTTCTGACGGTTTTAACGGTTTTTGTATCGACGTTTCATCGCCTTCAATGTAATCCACTCTCGGCTCAAACAATGACTCTCCCAAAAATCATTACGACTATGACTATTTTTATTTTTAATTAAAATTGAACCCAATACCCTTAATTCAAAATTCCGATGAATTTGTGATGGAAATCTGAAGAAATTAAAACGGAGTATTACGATTATAGATGAAGAATCAAATGGAAACTATTTAATTAAAAAGCTACAATTATTACAAAACGTTAATTGGCATGAGAAAATGTAGATAGAAATTTTTTTTAAGCTTTTGCAAAATCTTTTGTTGAGATTCGTTTTTTTTAATCTGAAAACTTGTTTTTTCTCTTTGCATCTAGTCGATGAAAATTGTTTTTCCGATATAATTAATTAATAATATCTAGTATCTAGAGGCCGATGAATTTAAGGCGGCACGTGTACCCCAGCTAACGGTTAATTTCAACGGACAAAAAAAAAATCAAGATTCTCTATAACCGCCACAAGTTCAGGGGCCTGATGCTGCATCTGCGGTCCCCTATCGTTTTTTTTTTCATTTCCCTTCTTTTAATGGGTTTTTATCCTTTTCCTCGTAATCCAGACGATCCTCAACTTGTTAATTGGAACACCATGAACTCAATAGCGGTTGCAGGAGTTATTCTGCGGTGGTACGAGTTGAAAAGAAATGAAAAAAAAACGCAGCCTCGATCGATACTTTCCGACTGACTGCGGTCAAAAGTCCGTTATGTTTTTCCCCTTTTGGCGTTCATCATATCGCGTTTTCAGGAATAAATCGAGAAATACAGTGGAACATTACAAAATAATATTTCATGTTCTCATCTTCTCTTCAAGCGTTTTGGCGAATTTCTGCAGATATCTTCTCATTTCTCATGTTCTTTTTTTGGTAAATTTCGCGGAGCTCATTTTATCATTATTTAATTACTCACAAATTTTCATAATCGTGCGACTATTTTTGGGAGTTATTAGTGACGTTTAGGGAAATTTAGCAGAAATTTAACGAGAAAGTTTGAAAAATTTTTGAAAAAATCAGAAAATTTTTCAAAATTATATTTTGCTCGAAAAATAAATTCGATTCTCGAGAAAAATCGCGCTCGTGTCCTAAAAGTTATAGGACTTGCCCTGGGCTGAGGATGAAAAGGATTTTTCATCACCATGTGCCGAAAAATCACTTTTCCACACTCGTTACGAAATATACCATTTTTTTTGGATTATCAGTACAACGAAAATGTTTAAACAATTGCAGTCATAAATCGAAAGTGTCCGAAGCGAATGAAATTTTATTTGTCTATCTATCGATGGCATCTAAAATCGAATATCCGATTCACATTAATTCCCGGTTGATGGATGATCGATCGCTCGCTGGGGTGAATGATTAAATACTTGGTGGAGTGGGTGTCAGGTTGAGGTAAATAGAAGCCCTGGAGAAACCCTCGCGTGTTATCCGATTCTCAGGGGATTATTCCTCGAACCCCAATGGTACAATGACTCCAACCGATAACGTCTCTATTTTCCTGAAATCCTGGGGTATAACCAGCGATACCAACGCAATCACGATTTTTGTAATAAATGATTAAGAACTGTGAACCCACGGGAAGCTCACCTGTTCTCCATTCTTTCATGATAAAAAAAATTTATGAATAAATAATGATATAATACAAATTATTATCAAAATAATAATTCAATTAAAATTCAATGACCCCTTGTAAATTTCAGTGAAAGAATGAAAAACATTTTGGCAAACCAAATTAATAACAATATTGAAGGAAATCTCGAAATGCAGATTATAAAACAGAATTGTTAATGCAAAAATAATATTCTTGAAACTTTGAAATCTCGTATTTATGCCTTTAAATGAAAATTAGATAACTAAACTGAGACAAACAAATTCTTTTGGTAAATTATTTTACTTCTGTTAATTAAAGTGCTCGGCAAAAGTGAATATTTCTTTCGCTGCAGTAAAAATCGTGAGTTCTCTGGTCGTAAAATCGGAGTCATCGACATTCTATGGAACAAAAAAAGGTTAAAAACCAGCTTGAGTCCCTTATCACCTTCCATACTTCAACAATTGCATTCAGGTCGAATATTGAGTACAGCTCTTTGAAAATAATCGACCACTTCCACTATCGATTTCAGTGGTGAAGTGAGGTAAATCCAATTGTCCAGTTTTGTTCCGTATCTACTGATATCAAAACTGGTTCTACCAGGAAATATCAGAAGTTAATTGATTCCCCCTTGAATAGATAATTACCAAAAAAAATAAAGCCAACTTATCACATTTAACGACACTGTCACTGATTCATAAATTTTCACATTCTTTCTTGATGACTTAATCCCCTCAATGTCTTCCTGATTATTCACCAACTGCTGACTGAGAGTAAATCGAGGGAATATTCGTCGTCAATTATCCTGACACATGGCTCATTGCTAATTGGTCATTTCACATGTCACGATTTCAAAGTGATTTCGTGAAATATTTGATTTTAAATGACTTCAATCGATTCCAATATCTTCTCCCAATTTCATGATCTCAAATGATTCGAAGTAATTTCTGATGAATTATGAGTTTCCACGATTTTAGGACTGATTTCATGATTTCAATTGCGAGTAACAGTGATTTAACCAATGAATAGCAACTCCGAGTAAATTGAGACAATCGATATGATTTCACGGTGAAATAATGTGGATTTACCGGCTAATTATCACCTGATGTCTCGCGTTACCTTTATTTCAAGGTTTTTTTAATCACTGAAATATGATTCACTGATTATTATCACATTTCACGAGAGAGTGAGGCAAAATACATGACCGATGGAAAAGGAAGGAGGAACCATGACAGAGACATTTGAATCTGACGAGGAGCTCGTGTATCTCCAGGAGATATTGTTTCAAGTGGTTACAACCACCGGGGAAGCCTTAGGTCGAATCAAATGTCATTCGCTGTGATGAAAAAAATATATTTCGATGGTTTGTATTCAATTTGATGCCTCTTGATTTTCAGGAAGTGGAGGGTATGTTCTGGTCATCAGTATTGGAAAACCAGGTTTCAGGGCTGAAGACGAAAGAGGGACTGAAGGTTGAACCTATTGAGGATCATTGGCACTCGAGATTCGCCTCGTAAACTCTCTTCACTAGTTCTATCTTCTCGGTGGAAGTCTGGGTCACGTTCACTGGGGTATTTATAATTCACTTAATGACGTTATGTCACTTCACGTACCACAGGATGAAAAAATTTGAATCCTTCAATTTCAATTTGTGGCGTCTTCAATTGATCTTGCAATAATTACCTCAATGGAGGATTCACGGACTTTAAAGACTCTGTGTTTGGAATAAAATTGCAGACATTTTTGAGTGGTCTTGAATAATTTTAATTTTCTGTTTAGATAGATTTGAATCTTGAAAATTTAATTCAATCGAATTTTTAAAACATTGGAAATCCAGGAAAATCGGTCAGTAATTTTCATTGTTATATTAATTTCAATAATGTTTCAATAATGATTTTTAAAAATTTCAAGAAAAAAATGTCTGCCATCCCCGAAAATTGCGACGAAAACATGAACAGTTATAATCGCCTAATTATTTCAATAATTAATCTCAACAAGTACCTTTTTACCAGACTACTCCATTCAGTCTCAAAATGACCTAGCAATTGAGATGAATGGAATAATCTGACGTAAGTCCGGGATACTGATACCATGAAAGGACATTTCAGTGCATTAATATGAAAGAGCCCGGATTAATAAATCCTGAATAATTAAGGCTTTTTGGCGATCCCCACGAGGGACAAGGCTTCAGCTAGATTTTTGCTAATTGGTTCAGACCAGCAGTTGTATATAACGGTGCCTTTCAAAACCGTTGGCGCATCACAGTATATCTTTGTGCAAAAATATGGCATCATCATGGAAAAATAATTGACAAAGTGCAGGAAAACGGTACGAAAAATAGAAGAAGCAGTGAATAACCAGAATGGAAATGCCGACTCCGATTATTCCTCGCTCTATCAACTTGTCATCGTTTTTTTTTCTGAAGAGACGAGTGGTGAATTGATAATGCGACAAAAATTGGAGAACTACTGGGAGATGTGGAAACAGATAGGCAATGGAATATCCCGGAAACGTTCAGGTACCGTTGCTCGAGGTTAATGCACTCTTGTTTGTTACAAACGTAAGACAAAACTTCAATGAACGTGGGTTATGCCATACTCGTGAGCTAAAGTGTATTATGTACTCTGACTTCATTTCACGCACGTAACCGCTAGGATTTACGCAATTGTCAGAAGAAATTTAATCCCACGATTGAAATACATTTATCGTCTCACGTTTTTCGTGGCATCTAGGTCTGAACCACTAATTGGATGTTTGCATGACTTCGTACGTACGTGCACTTGCCAGTAAAAAATAACGGATTTCATTTTTGAATATTAGATTATTTAAAGCTCATTTCGAGCTAATTAGAGCCATGAAAAAATAATTTACTGCTGATTGCATTAAAAAAAAGAAGTTTACTGTTGGATTAACGTATGTTGAATTTGTTTCGTTTTTAGTTTTAAGAATGTGGAATTCGGAATGAGTTTGAAAACAAAATGATTCGAATAAATCTTTGACGGGGAATATATTGAGAGGTTTGCAGTCAAACCAAAATAGTTCGAAGTATTTATAAATATTATGGTATTTTCTGGGCAGTTCGTGGTTTAGGGAAGAAAATTCATGATATATCTTTTAATGGCGGATTAAATCTGTCAATAAATACTTTTGAGGTAGCAAATACTACATTTGCTGATTAATTAATACATGACGAGAATTTTGGAAAATATATGGATTCTGAATGGAACTATGAACGTTCAGTACTAAATCCCAGAATTTTGTGTCATTCGAATTTTTATGAATATAGCTGGTTTAATTTTCTTGACTTTTATTAACTTTTATGGAAAAATTGAATTCAAATTTATGCCCTTGCTTTTAATTTTCTCATCAAATTCATTCACAAAAAATAGTCACTAGGAATCGGAAAAATTCAGATAAATATATCCCTGAATTTCAGTTAATACCAGCAGAAACGCCGACATCAAAAACTGTCAAAAGAAATTCTGCAAAATGGAAAAAAAAATGAATTGACTTCGTTTTTCTGCCCTTTTCGGATATATCTCCAAAACTAACATAGATACCCAAATTTTCCTGAAAACCTTTCTTCTAGAGCTAAAAAAGACCGATAAAAAAGACCCCACAATAATTTCCGTATCTCCTGCAGTTTCCGAGATATTTCCAAGAATCTGACCGTATATAAAAATCAACTCACATGCTATCACCATCAATGAATTCGTGAGTAAAGATACCAAGTAATTTATCGTAAAAATTTTCAAACTGTACATTTTATTTTCCCCTGATAACATAAAAGTATTATTAAGATTCACGGGCAAATGCCCATGTAGTGAACGAGAGACGAAATAAAAAGGAAATAAAGACTGCACTGGGACGAGGTCACACATACAACCGTCGAATGACTAAGAAAAATAAAAATAAAAAAAAAGTGTATTGAGGAAGAAGGGGTACCTGCGCCTTACGCAATCCACCGGTGTATTAAATTGAATCATTTTATATCTTTCACGACTTGAAAAAATTCTTGTTTCATTGAGGGTAAAATCACGCATGCGCTAGATTACACCGATTCTTAACCGTATCTTCGATTATTGGGTATAAATAGGTCTTCCAGGGATGTTGATAAATAAAGTAAGTGGGACAGTGGAATATCGCCGGTCAATGTTTATAAGTGAATGAGCGCAATACCTATCAGGTGATGATAAATGAGAATGGACCAACAATCGCGTTGATTTTTTTTTTGCCGATTATTCTGACATTTCTAGAGGCGTTTTGCCTGTTGGCTAGCGTCCTGGTGATGTCATGGTTTAAACATAGAGATTATCCTACACAGCGGTGTAACAAGCAGTCGACAAAAGCTGTTGCTCTTTAGTCAGCATGAGCATTCGTATTTATCTTTCCCTCGCCCTTTATGGCGCAGGGAATATTGACAGAGCGAGGTTAATGATTAGGGGAGTACTTGAGGAATTTTTTTGAGGGCCCGGACAATGGGATTGACAAATTCCTAAAGGGTGTGGTCAATGAGTCAGATTCAGAGAAAATTTTTGGCGTTTTCAATTCGTCGATTTCGATTGGAAGTCTAACCAACTGGAATTTTTATTTCAATTCGACATAATTTTTTATTGATGTCAGAGAAATTGTGACAGTAACGGAAAAATTCAGGTTAGCTCTGGATTTTTTTTTACGAAATTACATTTTGCCATGCGTTTGCGGAACTGTAAAGCGATCAATTATTGATTAGGAGAAAATTGATTTGGGAATTTTTTTGAGGACCGGGGTAATGAGATTGACGAATTCCTCGATGGAGTGGTCAATGACTCAATGTCCTAATCAATTCTCATCTTTTTCAATTATTTGATTTCGATTGAAAGCTCCAGTAATTTACAACACTTTCACTTTTTATGAATTTTTCAAGATATTATAACGACTATATTTTCGCGCTAAACCGTCAACTGCTCGTGAAATACAATTTCAATGATTAATTAATAATTCAATTATCTGTCATCACTGGAAACCTCTCAATTATTTTCAATATATATTTCTTGGAAAAGTTTTAAGAGTATTCCAGTATACTGAAAATTTAATTATTCCTAAATTATCATTATTTCTTTTTTCTTTATTTAAGTGGAATACGTAATTTGTACTTCAGATTCTTCTTGCCCTTTATCACCCGAACTATTGATCGAGCAAGGTTAATTCCTAGGGGAAGACTGTAAATTTTGTGCGAAGGGGGACAAAGAGATTAACAAATCTACACGAAGAACAATTTTCAAAAAATTCTAATGGAATTTTGGCCCACGTTGTATTAAATTCTACTCTAGTCGTTGGGTTTTCTACCTCTCAAACATTTTCATTGTCGCAGAAACGAGTAAATATAATCCACTATTTACACCATCGCGAATCGTCAAATACCGTGACATTCCTGCTCCCCACAATTTGAATAAACTCAACTCAAACATTCAGAGAAAAAAAAAAGATAGAAAAAATCACTTGAAAGTAGTTGTTCCACACATTTTTCCTCGTCCCACTGGATTCCATCTTAGAATTCCCTCACAACATCCAATTGTTTATTTCCCCACACTCTGTTTACCATTCAATTAACACCAATTAACATTTCCCTCGAATAACCCCTGAAAACCTAGATCCAAAAAGAAAAATGAATCTGCTCCGAACTCCACCACGAAAAACCCCAAAAATTCTCATGCCCCATCATTCCCCGAATCTTCCCCACCTTCATATATAAATAACCTGTAATAAAATCCAGAGGTCACGACTTGTAAATAAATTCCCATCGAACCGTCGCCTAATCACACGACAACTGCTATCAAGCAATTAAATTCCAAGAACGCGACTAAATCAATTGGCCAAAAATACAACAAATGGCATTTCCTTACCGATTGAACAATCTCGTACCCGAAAATTCCTGGTATTCCACAAACAAAAATCACTTTCGTTCTTCACCCGATAAACGTAACTCCTCAAAAATCTCTTCCTCAAGATATTGACCAGATCCACCGAAACACTTGACACAGCAGGAGATAATCCCCTATTCAATTCCAGCCTGAGATACTCCCACAGATCATGCGTAGGCCAGTACTCATAGATAAGTAATAACAATAGATTAATAATAAAGAAAATAAAAAATGGTCGCGACGTAACGGCCCTGGAAGACGCCACAGAACACGCCCGTACGGTATCGCAAAGCCGTTCTGCCGCTCTCAATATTCCCCCAGCCCCACGTCAATGTTTCGGAGAGGGGAAAAATCCCCCTCACCTTCTCCCAACAACTTCTTCACTGTGTTAAAGGCATTTGTACACTTTCCAACACAATGAAAAAAGAAGAGCCCAGGCCAATCCAGCGCTAGCACCGATTCACTCCCTCTCGTTATTTGTCCCTCTCATTTATTTATTTTTTTCTTTTTTTTTGGTGAACGCATCACTCTTGAATTTCGTGGCACGCATTCGGTGAATAAAACACTCTGACCACTTCTACAGGGAATTATGTGTGGACGCTGACATAATAACCCGCGTGGGCCGTTTCGCTGGTTCTACCGTTTCGTTTTAATGAAATGAATAATTTTTTTCGGGGGATCGACTATTGTATTGGAGATAAATCGGGGACTTATTGTTCTCGATTTTATTGGATTTTTGTGGGGATTTTTTAGATATTTTTATATTTACGGTATAATAACATTTGAATTGAGTTCAAAATGCTCAATAGATTATTTGCGAAATTTGAATTTTGAGTTGGAAAAATATCAGTCTCGAGGGGAAAATTATTTTGGACTTTACAATAAAAATTACGTGATTCGGGAGAATTCAATATTTGTGAGGCCACGAATAATTACGACAATTGCTCGTGGATTCTATTGGTTAGTGTCGAATTAAACTGATGTACAGAGCAAAAAAATTAATTTAGCTATTATGGAATATTCAAATTTTGGTAAAAAAAATCTTTTCTTTTGGAAAAGATTCTGTCAAAATGGTTCCTTGTTTTATTTTATCTTCACATGGGCCAAGATCGATACAGAATTATGGAACGAGGCGTGTAAAAATATAGAGAGATAACGAATTTTTCGAGACGAACTCGGAAAATTTATGGTTCTCACTTATCTTTTCCACAGGAATACCCAATATTTCTCTGAATTTTCATTTGAACAGAACAACATCAGAATATTTAATTTCTGAGAATTGCAGGAATTTTGCTTGAGATGTCCGAATCCTCAAACTATTAAAAATTCAATAAATTCCATATCTCATAATTGAATTCTGGTAATGAAATTAAAAATTCACACCGTCCTTAAAATATCAATGATCACTCCTAAAAGTTCCCTAAAATTGTTAGAAATCCTGTACAACAAATCCTAAATTCTCAATATGAATGGGAACTTCTGTGGACGATGTAATCTCCAACTGAAGGAAACCCCTTATCACCAAGAACTCAGTTATCTTAACTGTAGATGCAACGAAATTCTACCGTTGTATTAGTTAATTCCACCCAGAAGATCGATTTACACACATCTACTACTGACAACAGTCTACTACTTCGCAATGACGCCGGAGTGACAATGCCTGTAAAATGCCACCTGTGACCAGAACACGTGCCTCCGTAGGCGTGCACATCAATCCCCCAGGTGTTCCCCAGAGCCAAGAGTTCCTTAACCCCCAGACACCCCAACCCATTCCCTCAAAATCCCCCAAAATCCCTCAAAATTCCGCCACATGTTCGCAAAAGAAAAAAAAACGCCAACCCGGGTGCCTCCACTAAACTCTCCAGAACCCGCAAGAAAATTCCGTCACCTCCGAGAATATAAATAACCCAACCTCGGGCTCCTCAATCAAAAGCCCTGGTTCCCCTGTAAAATCCACTTTCCCCCAAAAGACACGGTAGAAAGTGCCGGAGAGAAGAATAAAAACCGATAAACCGGAGGCCCAAAAAACAAGTCTGTTTATCTGACCTCCAAGAGGTGCCCCAGGGCCGTAAACGGTCACTAGAGAGGGCGGCAAATGGCGGAAACCCGTGACAAAATCCACTCCCTCATCTCCTCCCCAAGGACCCAACAAAAACTCCTGGGGTGGGAATCAAGCCCCGAGGATGATTTTCAACAGATCGAGTGCTCGGGGCATCTCCAAGGGGTTTAGATTCACTGCTGTCGAAGTGACACACCCCTATGCCCTACGTCATCCTCGCGCACTGAGATGCCATTTCGTCAAATATCTCCTCGATTTACGGAAAAAATAATGACACCGCGGGTACGATCTTCTCAGGGGATGCTGCTGGGGTTGTTTTTGGATTAATGAATTTCACTCACCTGTCAAGAGACACCGGCTTTTCCTTTCCAATGACAGACACCCGGAGGAACACACACTCACGGCACACCGAACACCGTTTGACTGGAGGTAGACACCAGAAGAGCGGGACTTGTACCTTCCGTTCGGCAATCCTCCTCCCCAGAGATCAACCGACAATTTCCAAGTATTTTCACAATTCACTCTAATTATCTCACTGTAAATTCACTCACTGATTACTCCCCACTGTTATCTTTCTCTTGGGCTTTCAAGAGATTTTTTATTCACTGGTTTTGGGGATAGTTTATGAGATTTGTCATCTCCCTTTTGTTTTGACGAGATAAAAAAACACGAATCGATCGGACGTTGGCCATTTATCGGCGTCCCGCGGAGGAATACTGCGCAGCCCTTCTGCGCAGAATCTCTTTCCGGGGTCTCAGCAGTTTTTTTTTCTTTTATGGAAATTCGGCGGTTTGAGAAGTGGTAAATAAGGGGTTGTTCGTGTTTTTTGGGAGGCATGAATTTTGAGAACTTTTTGAGTTTTCTGGAACGTTGGTTTTGGGTTCGCGACGGTTTTCCGGTTTTCAGCGCGTGCGCTGGCCATCAGCCAATCCGGTGAGTCGTTGCTCACGTACCGGGATCAGTGGTGCAGGCGGGAGAATCAATTCGGGGCAGTACGGATTTTTAAGGTCGAAAGAGTAAATTGAACCTGAAATAAGAATTAACAACATTGTAAAAATTTTATAAAACAATCGTACTTAGGTCGATTGAATTTTTCGGAGATATCTCTAAAGCTGAAGAATGTTGGAGACATTTTTACTGTAACTGTTTTGTAATTATCAGTTAGATGTACAAAAAGGTCATGATAAAAAATTGATTGATTGTTTTAATTCCATAAATATCCGTTATGGAATAACAAAAATACTTATCATTGACGCAGTAACAAATAACTGTTATATTTGACAGTGATGGAATGGTTAACGGTTTAATACTAATTTCTTCTCGAAGAAATGCCGATCTTTACTAGTTTCTTTTCAAAGCGATAACTACTCTTCTCGAGGACAAATTAATTAATCAAAATTTATTAAAATTGATCGAGTGGTTGATGCTGTTTTAAATCAAAAAAGGCAATTTCAGATTGTGATCGAGGTCTTCGGGAATTACCAGAGATGGAGTTGAGTGGAACTGCTGTTTGCAATTACATCGATTATCATTTTCGCTTATCGTTTTTGCGCTGAGTGATGGCATGACGTTAGAGCTCATGACAAGCTCTTCAACTGATTAGTGAAGACTATTTCCTTCTTCATTTTCGGTGAAAAATTCATGCCTCAAAATTTCGCACTGTTCACAAATTTTTTTTTCATTTTCCGCACTGAATCCCAGAAATTTTCAATTTACCATCAATACCTACTAAAGCCTCAAAAATCGAGAAATCAAATATTCCGTCATTTTTCTGTACGAATAATCTAAAAATCAATGCAAAATGCAAATGATGCCCTGATTCATTTGTGGGGACATATTTTTTGCGTGATAACGGCTGTTGGGGTCCTAGTCTCCTATTCTGAAAGGGACAAGCTTGACACAATCGATTATCTCGAAAATCTCGAAATCATGAGCCACGATTCTTTATTGGTCCGCCTAAAGTGGCGCGAGATTAAAAAGTCGTAACTCTCTTACAGAAATCGTTTCATACCCGCGCGCTTGCGCGCATTACGGATTTATAATAAATACTGAAGAGGCAGATGTGAGAACTGAATCCTCATTGACATTCATTAAGATTCAATCATCTCGAATTAAAGAGAGGCGTCATGCACTGAGAAAAAGAAAATCTTTTCTCAATCGTTTAACAATATTTACTAATTGCAAGAAAATATATTGTGCAATAGAAAGTTTTTCTCTGCATGGAATAGTGATTCAGTAATGAACGACAATAATATCAGATAGTAATTACACAATTCTATTATAACGCGTAATATTTCGGTCGTCAATATCTTCACAAGTGATTTTCAATTTTAAATTTTAATTTTGCTACTTTCAGTAATATTTCAATGTGATACCGAAATATGTTCCACAATCTAAGAAGATCCCGTTCTTGTACACAAATTCTTTGATTTTTTGCCGCGATATCCGGAAATTATTTTTATCAAAAGCAAACAAGCGATGTGAAGACCGTAAAAATTCGCAGATAAATTCTGGAGTAATACTCAACATATCGATGTGAAAACGAAAAAAAAAATATACGCATTTGCCTCGGGATCTCCTGTACACAGAGAAATAAATATATTTTCACCAAATATCCAGTTACTTAAACAAATCATGTAGTAATTTATTACCGTATTTCTCCAATCGAATCCCTTTGAAGACATTTTCCCATGTATTTTTCATTATTCAAATTATATCACTCCTGAAGATGATCCCGTCGATTACAGCTTTAAACGGATTTCGACGTGAATTCTCTCTGCAATTAGTAAAATTTAAATAACCTTGAAAATTTATGTACATCTTATGTTGAAGTGTAGTATTGAATATTCCATTGTTAAAGTATAATACTGTTTGCCTTGGGTATAAATTTATATATATATATAATGTACATATATATTCAGTTTATGTATTTATGTATTGATGTTGCGAGCCTTAAGTACTTTTAAGTTTCATTTTTTTTCCAATTCTTCGGAACTTTTTGTTCTTGTCTTTATGTTTACCTTCATCCAGAATGTTTTGTATTTTTCTTGCAATAAATTCCATTAATCAAAAATTCCTCCAAATGTTTCTCTCAGTATTCATTCTGAATTTTCACTTGAGACAGCTGAGCTTTCCCAGAATTCAAGAATTAAGGAAAAGTGTTCCGATATATTGAAACTCCGAGGGAGTCTGGAGTGGGAGTGGTCCCTCGAAACCCTTCGACCCTCAGGTCATTTTTCCTTAGGTCCCAAATTCCTCACTGACTTATTTATCCAGCCCTTCAGAAGATGAACACCAAGAAAAATACGCTCAATATTATCCGCTGTTCACTCTATCATGGTTTTACTTTGTTTCGCAACTGATACCCCATCGTTCATTCTGAATATCAATGCCCCACATCAATGATTCATTTGACGCGCAAACAAAAGTGATAACCGGTGATAACCTCGGTGAATTTTTGTTCACTGGAGGTAGATGGTGAATTTTTAAGTGCTAGTGAACACCTTCCCCAATCACTCCTACCAAGCGCTTCCAAAAGCTCTCATTATTTCTGCGGGCCGATCAATTTTTTATTCTTATTATATAACAACCAGTTCTGGGACTTGTTGATCAGTTGCTTTCCAGCGAGCGTCTCGGAAATTAATCACTGGTGATCCACTTGGCTGGCAGCTTCCAACATCAGCTCAAGTTCTTGTCAAATAACTTCGTTTGAGTCTCTCTCAACCTAGACCATGAATTCCATAAAAACAGCATTGGGCAGAGTGAGTGAATTATTTATCAAAATCACACATTAGAATCAGACTTATCGATTGACTCCAACGAATTTTTGGGGGGAGAAGATTTTTTTTAGTTATTGGCAAACGGTTTTTTTATTGCGTGTGAATTTTAAAGAGTTTAAAGAGTTTAAAGAGTTTAAACAGTTTAATGAATTTAAAGAGTTTAAAGTTTATATTGAAAGTGATTGTGCGGTTTGAATTATTTATTCTTTATTACTTTCTAGTTTTTTTTTCACCTGTTCTTGAATACGTGGCATTTGAGAGGATTGATCTTATGGAATTCCACTTGTGTCAATCTGCGATCAATGGTGGAAATAAATTTTATAGGCAATTAATTTTGCAGATTTCACAGATTGAATTGTTTGTTGGAGTTTGAATTGATATTTTTTGTCAATTTGAGGAAGTGAGAAGAATTCGATGAGAACATCATTATTATATTTATTATTATATTGTTATTATTTGAAAAAATTGCAATTAGAATTAGGATCATTACGGAAAAGGCTTGACCTTCGGACTTACTTTGTTTTCTACTTTGTGTGGAATACGTAATTTAATTAGATCGATCTCAAAGTCCTTCATTGGTGTCAAGAATGCATGACTATCAATATTTGTCTCAGATTTTTTTAATCAATTGTGTAGAAATTAATTAGAATGATAATTGAATTTTTTAAACATCTGATCATTGATCATTTTTTTTTATTTAAATTGGTTGAGTAACAATTTAGATTGGTTTTCTTACAACACAGAATGATTATCTATAGCGATAAGCGCCAAAATCGATTAATTATTATCAGATCCAATGTAAAATCGAATCGCACTTGATAGTTTATCAATTAATTAATTAATCGGTTCATTAAACAACTCACTAAATATTAAATTATACATCAGGGGTTGATTGAATATAAAAAAATGTGAAAAGTGAAGACTCGAACAATTCTTAATGCATGTCGGTTTTACCCCAGGTGTCCATATCACCCCAGCATCCCCTGTTCTATTTCGGTTCTCGTAAGATCGCACGTGATATAATCCAGAAGAAGAGACTCCACGTGTCTTCTCCAGCTTTAGATCACACACCCGGACCTTTGACTCAGTTTACAGAGGATGAGATTATGATGAAAGAGACTGGTAATTTCCACGAATTATTTTCCCTTTTGATCGTGATGTTTTTCTTTTTTTTTATCATTATGTATTTTATCAGTTGCTAAATTGGCGAGGGAAGAAATAGCGCCGCTTGTGAGGAAGATGGAGAAGGAGGGGAAGATTGATGATGGCTTATTGAAGAAGCTCTTCGAGAATGGGGTAATGTTATGAAGTGTTCAATTGCTGATTGTCAATATGAATAAAATCGATAACGAAGAGGTAAAGAGCAACAAGTGGACTGCCTTGTTGAGTTCTCGAAGAATATCTCTGAATCTATGAGAGATATTGAAATTTTTATCAGGACTTATTTTGTGCAGCTCAATGAGAGTTACAAAAAAGGTAATTAAAAAATTTTGGTATCTCGTCATGGTTCAGAGGTATTCTACGAAAATCACCGATTCACGTGTGGAGGAATTTCTGATAATTCCATCGCTTCATGGAATAATTCTAGAAAATCGTGTTTTAATCAGTTAACGTTTTCTGTCAGTTGATGGGATTGGAGATTCCAACGGAGCTCAATGGAGCCGGGAGCAACTTCCTTACGACAATTTTAGCTGTTGAGGAAATAGCGAAAGTTGATGGAGCAGTGGCTGCTCTCGTGGATATTCACAATACCTTGGTTAATTCTCTCATCATTAAAGTTGGTTCTGAAGCACAGAAGGCTAAATATCTTCCAAAATTGGCCCAGGAATGCGTAAGTCTTCATGTACATAAAATTGAATGCTAACTTAAGACAATTTATTGTCTCTCCTTTTCATGAACATCAACTGAGAAATAATCGGAAAAAAAACTTTTATCATAAATAATTTATCATAAATATGGGATAAAATTTGTTTCCTCATTTTTCAATGAAATAAAATTCATTTGGCTGAAGACCCTCGGGCTATAGCCTTTTGCAAGAAATTCCATATTCCTCATTTTTTCTTGCAATAAATTCCGTATCTACATCAATTATTTACACTGTCGATTGCGGTATCTTAGTCTACCACATTTCCATTGTTTCCACTTTTCGGTTCCTTCAAATATTGATTTTACATTTTGACAAAAACTGGTGTAGCATTTCAAGGATTTTCGAATCCGTAGACTTTAAAAAAGGATAAATAAATTCAGTTGAAGTTAAAATAAAACAAAATTAAATAAAAATTCATTGACAGGTAGGAAGTTTTTGCCTGACAGAGCCAGGATCAGGTTCAGATGCCTTTTCCCTCAAAACCGAAGCCAAGAAGGATGGCTCTCACTATATACTAAACGGCACAAAAATGTGGATCTCCAATTCAGACATCGCCGGAGTTTTTATTGTTTTCGCCAACGCAAATCCATCAGCGGTATTATTTCTTTATTTTTTACGAACATAACGTGACGTCAATTCTCTGCGACTTATCAGAGATGATTTCTCGTGGGTTCACGAGAGGTCATTAGTTCGATATAAATATTAATACTAATTTGCTTGAAATTGAATTGAATGAAGATTATTAAAAAAAAAATTATATTCACGAGAAAATTGCATAACGGAGCTTGAACATTGAATTGAGTGGTGGATATCATTGACAGGGGTACAAGGGGATTACGACGTTCTTCGTGGATAAGGAAATGCCAGGAGTGATAGTAGCCAAACCTGAGGATAAACTCGGGATCAAGGCCTCAGGGACCTGTATGGTGCATTTGGAGAACGTCAGGGTCCCCGAGGAGAATATCCTGGGGGTGTTTGGACAAGGGTATAAGTATGCAGCTGGTTTCCTTAATGAAGGGAGAGTGGGCATCGGGGCACAGATGATTGGAATGGCCCAGGGTGCCCTCGATGCTACCATTCCATACACTTTGGAGAGAAAACAGTTCGGACAGGATATTTTCTCATTCCAGGTGAGACAATTTCTGGAGAATATCTGTGAATGCAAGAGAGATACTGCAATTTTTATGAGAACCTTTCCTATAGAGGGGAATAAGAGTTGCAAAAAAGGTCATAACAACAATTTTCATATTTTTCTCAGATACAGCGATATTCCCTAAAAATGTCTGTTAATAAAATGACTTGATGCCTTTTTCGGTATTGAATAATATTTTTGAATAACCACACTTACTTGGCTTAATTCCAGTCGATGCAACATCAAATAGCCCAAGTAGTCACTGATCTTGAGGCAGCAAGACTCCTCGTGTACAATGCAGCACGAAAAGTGGAAGCAAAACAGGAATTCGCGAAAGACGCTGCCATGGCGAAACTCGTAGCGTCAGGTAGTCCTTCATGAATGATTTAATTCCTTCAATTTCCCTGAACCATTTATTTTCATTTTACAGAGACTGCCCTCAGAGTGACAGCCAAGTGCATAGACTTCATGGGTGGAGTTGGATTCACGACAGATTTCCCCCAGGAAAAATACTTCAGAGACTGTAAAATTGGAACCATCTACGAGGGCACTAGCAACATGCAACTGTCAACCATTGCAAAACACATTAGAAAAGAGTATTCATAATTTATAATTCTCCATCTTGCATTATTCCTCTAAAACATTCAAGTATGGACGCGCTATAATGGACTCGAACGATATTTTTTCGTTTGGAATGTTTTCCAATTTTTTAATCGGGATGAACTTCTTTCTTTAGACTGAGACGTCATTTTTCCGTTTTCTTGCACAATGAATTACAATTTTATCGAATCAATGGAGAACATTGATTCAATAAAATTGATATTTTTCTAAAAATGAATTTTTCAATGATTACTATAAAATAACTATGGAAAATGAGATATATGTGATGAAATAGAAGAAGATTTTAAAAGTAATGGACTCCCTCGAAAAAAATTATTATAAAAAATAAAGAAATCAATGAATAGGAAAATAATTTCTCTGCAATTTCTTTCCAATTATTAATGAAAGAACCCTTTAAAATGTTCCAATTAACCTTTCATTTATTTATTTCAAACCTATGGAAAGAATGAGAAAATGGCATAAGCTTTCAGGTAAATAAATAAACCCAATTGCATTCTAAACTCGGAAAGCCCTTTAATACAAATAATACCTCAATCTATTACACATCTACCGCACAACAGGTAACTTCAATTTATTTGGGGTCATGTGGAAGCTTGAACCCAACTAAATCAGCGGTCTCCCTGACACTCCTCTCCCCAGCCCCAGCGAACTCAGTGTTAATTTCCTTGTACATTCTCAACGACGCCAAATAGCAATTGTACGTCTCCGCCAAATGTCTCATCTCCTCTCTAGCCTTACAGAGTGTCTCCGAGGTCTCCTTGTGTGCCCTGGCCTGCTCCATCACATATTGTACAGCAATATTATCCTTAATCCTTCCCTCGCTGGATATCGCCCTGATCTCCCTCAGAAGGGAGCGAATCAGCTTCATATTGGAGTTCATTCTCACAAATCTCTGAAAGTGTTTCAACACAAACAAAAAAGTCTTAATATAATTCCTCAGTTCTAAACGCTAGATTCCTGATCGAGTAAAAAATTTCTTTGGATATCCTCGTGCTTTGAATTGAAAAAATAAGAATTCATCAATGTCTATGCAGTCCTCCTTGACAATTTAACATTCACTGTATCTCTGCCAATGGAAAATTGGCCCTTAATCTATTCAACTCTCTCTCAAAATCCTCCTGAACAAACGGAGGATTGCCAATGTTCTCCCAGAACTCTTGTGTCACCCTGTCAAGTTTCTCATTCGGAAAAACATGAATGGAAGTCGAGTTGAATGCTTCTCGGGCGGAATCAAAATTGGCCTCCAACTTGAACTCAGTGACACAAGGTATAACTCTCTTGATCAGCTCGACAGAGTCCCTGAGTCCTGCATCAGCGACAATGCCATCGTTAATTTCTCGAAATGAATTTGTCACGAGAATGCAGTTATTCAGTTCTCTCCCCCAGTTAGCGTGAATGCAATTAGCAATGATGCCTTGAAAACAGTGTGGCATGTAAAAGAGTGTCAAGTTATTATCCACTTTTCTCTTGCCCTCCTCATTAATCTCGATCATGGAAAGACCCAGTGTCTTCAGTACTTCGATCTCTTTGGCAAAAAATGCTGGATCATAGAGATGTACTCGACTCTTATATCTCGATTTAATAGTCAGAAGGGCTGCCAGCTGATATTTGGCACTACGACTCTCTGAAAAATTTCCCAATCCATAACAGACTATTTCCGGTATGGCAGTCACTTCAAGCAGGCTCAGGGACTCGGCCAAACCATTGTATAATATTTGTCGATATGGAGAATTCCTTAGGGCTATCACCGCCTCTAGAATTTCGCTGGAAAAATTCGGGGAAATGTCATTTCGAGGTTAGGGCATTATGTTTGTATTCGTATGAGGTCTACGCGGGTTTGAAACGGATTTAGGACTTACCGGAGAAGATGCTCTGTGTTTATTTCAGGTTCTCGGGGGTTCAGGGCTCGGTTCAGGATGTGATTCACGAATTGACGTCTTATATGGCTTCTCCGTCGTGTTACGAGTTGAAACTCGTCGAGTCCTGGCATGATTTTGAGGTTAGCACCCGACGCGGCCTACAATGGCGCTTTTTTTATTTGATTTCAAAAATCAAAAAGATCTCAAAAATATGTAGTGCAATAATAGTAATAATAATAATAATAATAATAATAATAATAATAATAATAATAATAATAATAATAATAATAATAATAATAATAATAATAATAATAA
>NW_011887870.1:148891-211020 GCF_000806365.1 Fopius arisanus | reverse complement strand
TTATATTTTCCAGATAATCCATCCGGGCCTTAAATTTACGTCGTATTTTATATCTCCGCCCAAAACAGTAAGTACGATATTAAATTATTATTGAAGTAAATCAAGTAAACATCACTGACAAATTTGTGAAGATATTTTTAATAACTGTTAATTCGTTGAAACACAATAATCAGCAGTCGGAGGCTTTGAAATCAGCTCGTCAAAAATTCCAGTCAGTGGAATCTGAGGCATCGAAGAGCTCAGAGTTATTAAAAGGGAAGCTGGAGGGATTGAATGAAAAGGTACAGGGAGTCATCGAGGATGCAGGAAAAACGGAGCTGGGTAAAAAGCTGGACAATTGGGTAAGGAAATTTCAAAATCTGCGAAGGGAGCTGCTTAGACGTTATCAGAAAAAAGTCAGGCTTTTGATATGACCAATGCCTTTCAGACTATATCACGTAAGGAAAGAATTAGACAATCATGGGATTCAAGGACGAGTCTGTATCAATGTACTATTGACTAAATTGAGAAAACGAAAGGAGATATTGGAGAGTGAAGAGAAAATGGTTGAGGCTAATACAGAGGCGACCGGTGTTCTGGACAAGGGGAATAGTTCAACATCAAAATTCGATGGAAATAGTGGCCAGAAGTGAGTTTATGAATGATTTCTTTCGTATTGCTTTTACTCAACACTTTTAATAATTTATTCCACAGACTAGCGTGTGGAATTATCGCGAGATCATCAGGAGTCTTCGAAAATACGAAAAGAATTTGTGCCTGCGATGGGACGACCCTGTGGGATGAGCGAGATGAGTCTAAACAAAAAGGTTCATTCAAAAATACTTTCATATATCCAGGTAAATGCACCATAGCCTAATATGTATATGCAGTATTTACCGATTAAATACAATTTTAAAAGCCAATGTTTTGTGTGTCTTTTCAGTGTGTGGTAATAATCTTTAAATTCGACCCAGAGTGGATAGTGTACTTTTTGAAAACTTCTATAAATTTATTTCTGTATGCAGGTCATGTAAAAGTCATATCATTCCATAATATTCCTGATGAAACATTTTTGTATTTCAGTTTTGACGATTTCGGTTTCCTCTTAAGCTCTCGCATTTTGTCTACGTTCACCTTTCGTAAATGCATTATCTTTCTTCGGGTCAAGAATTGATCCAGGAATTCATCGACTTCTGTATCTCTCGATAAGAATTTTTCAGCTATTTTCTCGACGCGAAGGAGAATACAAATAAAAATCACAATTATCATTTGATGATTGTTTATATAATTGCTTAAATAATTACTTCCGATTCTTCCTCAATTTCAGCAGCAGCTCGCAGCCTTTGTATATTGTATGTTGTATATTGTATATTGTATATTGTATATTGTTGTATAATTTGTTTAATTTAGAATCTTATTTAGAATATAATTATCAACATTATCGTCTAATAATTTATAAATGAGACGTGTAATTTTTTTCTGTAGAACCAATTTTCCAGTCTGCTCTACCGACTTAGCAATTTACTCCAGAAGATGGCGTGGCTACCTTCAAAAGATTCGAGTAATTATGAGGAACACCGACATTATCAACAGTCTCTCTTCGACGATAGAATGAAAAATGTGAGACTCTGTGATGGAGAAGCACTTGAAGGTTCGCAGGAATGAACGCGTGACTGGACAGTCTACCTTGTTGGGACAAGTGAAAGACAAGTACCGTCATGAAAATAGGAATGGTGGTGGCAGAATGGTCCACGAGGTAGGGGGTAAAACCACTACACGTGGATGGTTTAAATATCCTCAAAAAAGTGTTGGGGTGGGGAGAGCCCGATATAACCATTAAGGAGAGGGACAATTTGATGGGTTAAAAGGGAAAAAGTGGGGCTCAAACTAAAGTGTTGAACCATTCGTTGTGTTACGTTGAAAGTAAGTAGCAGTGGTACACCACAGTGTTCCTCACAACGGTTTTCGCTATGGCGTGTATAGGGTCGAGTAGACTGTGCTCACGGGTTGAGAAATTGTGCCAACAATCGGTTAAATTTGTCCACTTCAAGAGGAGATTTGCCACTGGCTGTGTTAAGTTTCCTCAGGATAATCAACCTTCATTCAATCATTTTTTGCAACAGTGTAAAGTAAGTTTAATATCTCAGTTATCAATTATCTATTATTAATTCGCTTATCATCACTTGCACAATAAGTAATTTTATTGTCAGTCATTTTGAATTATTATGAATGATTTAAGGGCCCATGTCATTGACATTTTCTTTAAAAAACTCCTTGAGCAGCTTCAGTTTTGAAAGAAAACATGAACAGCTGATTATCATTCTCTAGTAATCTCGCAGTTCTAGGGTCATGAGTTCGCGAAATGGAATGCAATCAGTGGCGTTTTTATCGGGGAAATTTTTTGGGTTATTTCGAGCACTTGACACTTGGAGTTTCTGTCATCTTTTCAAGAGGTTCAGGGCTTTTTAGTGGTTGACATAACCTAGTTATGAATAGGCTCATACTATTGATCACTAGTGACTGAATGTGTTTAAAATGCATTAGATTTTTCTAGAATTTATTGGGATTTATTCTTATTATTTGGGAGAGGCTGGCAGTTCGGCTGAGGGATTTTTTTAATTCATCTGTTATTAGCATTTGGATACTTATGTAATAGCGGGCGAGGGTGTGAGTTTACGGTCGATTGGCTGAAATATTTGAATTGCGCGGGAGATGGGTTTGAATTTTTCGGTGAATTTGTCGGGTGAAGGGGCGGTTTTTTTTTAAGGGAATTCAAGTGAAAAATACATTGGGATGAATTTTTGGCGTGATGTTATGTCTGAGGGACCCGGAAGTTACGGATTTTCTGATGAAAACTGGGAAATGCACCGGCAATCCTGAGTTGAATTCACGCGATGAGAGTCAGCTGTTTTTGGCTGCGCACGCGACACGCGGGAATAACAAGTTCGGTTAGTGTTCGTTTTTTGACCTAGTTTTTTGGGGGGAGGGATTAGAGTGTTGGGAGTATTCGAGGAAATTTTTGCGGATTTTTTTGAGGGTTTCCAGGGGCTTCGAGTCGGTTTCATCGGGAAGAGGCGGTTGTGTTGTTTATTTGACTGGTGATGCGCTGCCTCCGCGGGAAAATACCGCGCATGCGCGGAATTCAAAGGGCCTCGGGTTAACGACATGTCTAGACTAAAACGAGAATTGATCCTGGGGGAGGGGCGATCACTAATCTGATATTATTCCGTCCTTTGTAATTAGAATTGATTGCATTGTTGGAAATTGTTGTCTCAGTTTTCACAACTAACTTCTGAAAATTATTATCAATTGCCATTCAAACTCCCTTGTAATTTCAAACAATCTTGTCATTGACAAATTATATATCCCACTCGAATAATCTTAAAATTAATGGATAAATTGGAGATAAGAAATTTTTTCTGCTTGAAATTTTTGACAGAACAATAAAATTACAATTTTTTTGCAATACATGCAAGATAACAGTTTCAAAATTCATAAAATGTGAAGTCCCATGGATTCTTTTTTAAACTCAATTACCATCAATCTGCGATTAATATTGAAATCAGTGAAATTCCTTGCTTAGCGGTAAAAAATAATTTCAATATTAAAAAAAACGAAAGTCAACGATTTTCTCCATCCTTGGGGCGCGCCATGGGGCATGCGTTGGAAAGTGGGATGATATTTTGAAACTGACGAGATTGAGAGACATTACGAGCAATATTCTAAACGTCCTAGGGGCTTTGCAAATTACATAATGATTGGGATGAAAAAATTTCAATTACCATCGATTGAATCATCCTTTATTTTTCATTCTAAAATAAATTGTCATTTCTATCTTGAATTTTCGTTAATGAAATTCGCAGGAACTAATCCCCATTCGTTCCAACCACGACATACCTCCATCTAATTATCTCTAATGACAAAATTTATCATTTTTATTCGCGGTATGAAAAATAAAACTGAAAGTCAAAGCATTTTCCTTCACACTAATTGCTAATGGTTTTGAAGATGCACCGTAATATCATACTTTTAACTCCGTGAATGTCAGTATTTGTAAGTACAGTAAGTAGGCTAACTGGCGGATCCCAAACGCTCTTGACTTTCTCGTGCTGGCAGTACCTTTACTCCACTCCTTCTCAAACTCATACACCTAGAATGGTTTTGCTCAGTGCGATGGTAAATTAGCCGTGTGTACAATAAAATTTTTTCTTTTTCATTTAGAATATTTTACTCATGAAACAGAGCTAGGTGGCTTGACTCAACTCTCACCAGTTTTCGAATTCGATAGGCTGTTAGAAAAAACATTGAAACTTCATGGACTGGTGAGCAGTAATGCTCAAGGAAGTGTCATTCCGTTCAATTTTTCGGGGGGATAACATCAGGAAATGGAGTTTCAATGAAAATTCGAAGTGTTTTTACTACGGA
This sequence comes from Fopius arisanus, assembly GCF_000806365.1. Classification (NCBI taxonomy): domain Eukaryota; kingdom Metazoa; phylum Arthropoda; class Insecta; order Hymenoptera; family Braconidae; genus Fopius; species Fopius arisanus. The sequence continues at coordinate 206,616 of NW_011887870.1, read as the reverse complement.
ATCCGCAGCAGATGCCGGGAAATCCGTTGAGTTGTTTGAGTTTTACAGGAAAGCTTGCATAATAAGTGTCAAATTATAGAGTTATAAGAATTGATTGAATCCTTAGAATATATTCGGCCGGTATTTCCTGATTGCTAGCGCTTTTTTTCGGGAATGATTTTTCGATGAATTGTGGTGAATTTTACCGATATTATCAACTTCTGAAAACGACAGAGTAAAAAATCTGGAAATCGCTCTCTCATTGCATTGTATATTTACGAATGATCGTTTATCGCCAGTTATTTCCTAATTTAAATAATTCCTTAAATAATTATCTTCCTATTTCAACAGTAGTCATCGGAATTATCATTTTCTAATCCTAATTAAATCCAATCAAAGTGGAATAGGATAGGGCCAGAATTAAAATATTTTCAAAAAAAGAATTATAGGCGATATATAAGAAACATCTCAAGCATCGAAAAAAATTGAAAAAAATTTCTTTCTTCAGTTAGAAGTGAAAAAATTGATTTTTTAAGAAACCTAAATAAATGTTAAATTCATTGATGACTAGGGACTCAACAATACTCCCAGACGAGAATAAAAATCATTTAATTAGAGAGAGACATTATCGCTCCATCGGATATGAAGTTTGAAAAAGTTGCCACGCTCCAAAAATTACAATTTCCGAATTATTGGGTCATAATGAGTCGACACAACTCAAAAAATAGAAAACTCAATTTCCAACGATCACAATGTCTTCATTTAGAGTCTATAACAATTATCATTGATCAAAATGATTATTTTCTCAAATTCTTACTGACTTCAAGGAATAAATGTTGAATAAAATATTATTCAACTTCTTTTTTTATTTATCTCTCGAATTCTATTGAAAACCGAGACTGCCTTCTAGGAGACGATGGAAAATCTTGTAAAGGGAAAATGATGACGGGGAAATGATTATTATCTTGTTGAATGAAGAATAAAAAAAAGTGATGAAAATGGTGAAATTGAGGAGAATGAACAATAGTGAGATCTTCTGAAGGAAATAAAAAAAGACTTTGAGGGTAATGCACTGGGAATGTACAAAAGAATTTTAAAACGTTCCGCGTCTTCATCAGATTAACAACTAGACGTACATCGTTCACCCTTGATCTGCAATGCACTCTTCAATCTGCAATAATAATATGAATTACAAATGTCTTGACTTTCGCTATCCGTCCAGGTCTTGACTATTGACGCACAACCGATACGATCATGATTCCATTCTCGTTCATCAAAACCCGACGCGTTGTTTCCAACGGAACGCGTTTTGAATATATTTATCGGCACTGAAGATTTTCTTTCTATCGCACGCAATTGATTTATCGCAATACCATTTTCATCACTTTTTTTTATTCTTCATTCAAATCATTGGATAGTGGTACAATAATTTTGAGGAATTGCTCAAAATTATTTGAATCTTATCACACATTTTTCCCAGTTAAATTACGGAATTTTTTTATTGTATATCAATTTCAATTTTTTTAAATATCAAGTCCACTGATTTTTCGGAACATCTTGTCACTGGACATTGCGAATTTCAGGGAAAAATCATATTCAACTGTCAATTTGTGCTTCTAAAATTTTCACGGAAAATGAAGAAAAAAAAAACAGAAATACGGGAAATATATTCCATTTGGGAATTTTGGGAACAGTTTTTTTTTTATGTGATTCAGAGGAATGGCGGATTCGAATTCCGGAAGTTTATATGAGATTGGAATTTTTTCATTGAATGAGAGAATCCACGGCTTTATGCCCTCTACACAGAGAGAAATATTGAATAAAAATTACGTGTAATTTCCGTAATTCTGCAGCGAAATGTGGTTGTCGGAAATTTTACGGAACTGTCACGTAATTTTTATCTAACGTCACGGAATTTTTCTGCAGTGTCCGTAATTTTTATCTGAATTATCGGTGAAAAATTACGATACCGCCACTTAAATTTTTCGAATCGACTCCGTAATCGGTAAGTGAACTGAAAGTTCCGTAATTTTTACTAAATATTTCTCTCCGTGTAAATTTTTGAATGTTCAGTGAACTTTCATTGAAATATGAAATTTAATCTATTACACTCAACTCTCTGTTTTTAAACAAAATTTTAACAATCACGGGAAATTGGAGAGAAAAAATTCACAACGAATGGACGAATTGAATTTTATACTTTTTTAATAATTTTATTGTCAGGCGGACCTGCATGGATGTTTTTTTTTCATCTTATTTTTCACTGAAACATGGATATTAATTTTATGTAAATGTAGAGTTGTAAAAAATTCCGCGTTTTAGAGACATTATTGGAAAATTACACTTGAAATTTTTAACAAGCACAAAGTGACATGAAATTTCTGTACAACTTTTCATTCATGGATCCGTTAATTCCTTGAATGTTATAATTATGGTAATTCTCAAATTTCTGATCCACGGGGTATTGAAAACCCGTGAAAATATTGATAATTAAAAAAAATATTGCAAGCAATAATTTCCCTTATTTTTCAATCTACTGAAAATTCAATTGTGTTCTATTTTGTATCCGATCCACAAAAATTAATAAAAATTCGAACTCTCAAGGAACAATCAATTAGATCAAGAAACCCCTATTTTCTTGAATTCTCCAGATACATCAGAAATTTACTATTCATCTTGAATTGCAATTGAATAAAAAATCACTAGATCGAAAATAAACCACTAATATTGCATGCAGTGTAATTCGAGGACTAAACTGCCGGGTAAATTTCCCATTAATTTCCAACGAGAGGACCAATCATGTCCATTTATCAACGAACATGCCAAAACAAAAAGTGCAATCAATTGGCAGCCGATAAATTGATCCAAAAAAAAACCGCATTTGGCCCCTCAAATAATTAATCACAGTTTGACAAGACGAACTGAGCTGTCGGTTAAAAATGTATTTCGCCTAGGCGAATTCCTGGCGATGTCTCAAGGTTGCCCGATCTCCCTGAAAGAGTAAGAAGCGTATGTTTATATTTTTTTACAAATTCCTTTATTTTTAAATAAATTGATTCTGAGCATAAACGGTTACACAGAGTGCGTGTGTACGTGTACTTAACTGCGTCCCACATACCTGGCATCGACCAAACCTGCTCTCGTCCAACTCCTATATCGTATCCTTTCAGTTACCCAACGACCAATTGCACACACCAAAGACTGACGGCCATTCTCATTCGATCCCACAAGCTGTAAAATCGCTTTAATCTGCCATAATTTTCCGTCGTGTTAGATACGTTAGATGTTGTTTTCGTTGGATCATTGTGATTACCACCTACGAAGGGGTCAGAGGGCATCAGCAAAATGTCCATTTCCCCGATATCAACCCCCCACACCTAAATAAATCACCTTTTTTTTATTTGCTTCTGTTTGGAGATATGAATTCCGTAGCGAAGTGGTAAACTAGGACAAGTAGATTTTTCGAGGCCGGTTTCTGCCCGATATCTTGCGATTGGAGGAACGTAGCGAATTTTTCGCAAGAACGTTTTTGGTAGAAAAAGATTAGAGCTACAAAAAAGGTTCTTATGAAAATATGGTTATCTTGCTTCAATTTCGAGGGATTGGTTAAACATTGAACTCGAAAAACAGCACTTATCCTAGTTTAACACTTCGTTACTGAATTATTTGCATTTTCATTACTGGTCCCTGTATTGGCTTTTTATAAACAATATTTAATTTTTACAGTATCTTTGCAATGCAGTCAAAGTATCCCATTCTTGTTTTTCACCTATCAATTAATTTGAGGATCAATAGCGGTATTAAAGGAGAGAAATTTGTAATTAATTCTGTGCCGGAAAATGTGGGGTTTGTAATTTATTCAAATTGTTCATTTAAATCATCAGGTTTTCTCTTCTGATTTTTCGTTGTAAATAACATGAAAGTAGCTATCAAATTTGTTTAATAACATTAGATATTTCTTCTGCAATTGGTCAATGTGTACACGAAAAATTATGAATATGAATCGTTATTCATATTGAGCGCCATATTAATTCTGAGATAATTCGCTCTGGAGAAAATTTCATAGTCACAAAAAAAAAGCTTGTGACTCCGTAAGGAAATTTGTATCGCTCTTTGAATTTCTGGTGTTCCCATCCTGCAATTTGACTGATAAACTTCAAAATTCTGTCCCAATGGATCGGAAACTTGTTAGTAATGACACGACGTACTTAAAGATGACAACAAAAATTTCACAACATGCATTGACACATTGGAATGCCTCAGATATTGCGAGATTATTTGTAAGAGACCTAGTGAATATCGCGTTTCACAGTTGCATCGGTTTTAATTTTCATACTCTAGCAGATTTGCTAGAACGGTTCGTTGAAAAACAAATGATAATTAATATTATAAGAAATAATTATTATCTCAGGCCCTGTCCATCATATATATTCTTTTTGGAATTGTCCGGGACCCTAACAAGTTTTTCTTTTTTTACACAAATTAGACTATTTTACAAAAGCCTTTTAAAAACAATCCTTTGCCATTTAGCAAGAAAAACAATAAAAACTGTTCATGTTTTTTTATTCGATTTATATTTATTGAGCTATAATCATGTAAATCATGTAAACTAAATGTTTTTTTAGGGGTTTTGAAATATTTTATGAAGTTTTATAAAATTATTCAATTTATCTGAAATTGAAAAAGAAAAATGAAGACAATAGTACAAACTATTTCGAGAAGATTAGAAAAGAAACTATTGGTGATTTTCAAAATTCCAAAATCTTTGTTTATTGAGGCGTAGAATGTCTCAATAAAAAAAGAGTGAGTGCAACGCTTGAGTAGACGTAGAAGCTTTCGCCTCGAGTCAGTTGAAAGCGAAACGCAAATTCCTTCGGTAATTTTGGTTGCATTGAAATGAAATTTAATTAGAATAATGGAGAAAAAATATATAATCATGACCCTCTTTCGGGCAAGTGCCGACAGAATTATGTACATTTTATTAGAGGAATTGCTCAGTGGTAGACAAAGGATGTCATGTTACTTGAGATGTGGAATAATCGTGACTTTACCATCAAGATGATGAGGTACATCATTATGGTTATCCTATGATTCATCCGAGGACGTGAGCCTCATTTACTTCATCTTCTCCTTTCAATTTTCTTAATCTCTCGATAATTTGTAGAAAAATCCAGACTACACTCAAATACCAAACACAACCGATTTTTGCTTTTCCATTTCTTCTTCTTAAATCAATCAGTTTACATTAATTCTGTTTTCCCTCATTCTCCATCCAGTTTTTCGCAGCCCGTCTTTATACATAATTTTTTTCTTGTTTCCGTATTTCAAATGGTGAATTACAATTGCTAGGAACAGTTTGGTAAAGCAATCACGAATTATCGCGAAGGCAACCGGCAACGAATCGTGCAAAGCACCTGTCCTCGTGGAATCTCCTCGGTAGCGCCGATGAATATCAATATGAAACATTTACAATTGCTAATTGCTTTTTTTATGCAATTATTCTCTACTTGTAATTGTTGCTTACGTTGATCTGTGATTATTTTTTTTCTGATCATCATCGCAATATTGCGCAATGATTATGGGAACAGAGGACCTGTATAAATGCGTTTAACGGTGCGCAGAGTTATTCACTGGGAAAAAAAATCCCTCAGAAAAAACCGCCGGTTTAAATTCCCCGGAAAATCTCTAAAAAAAATGATTTCGCTTTTTTTACATTTTGAGTCGTATAATCACCCGGACGCAATGCACACCTGCGGAAAAATTTGTTTTCGTAATTATTGTAGCTGTCATTATTTGTTTGTTTTATTGTACTTGATGTACCTAAGGAACTTCACACTCTTTGTGCTAGGAGAAGGACTCTCGTTGAGCTATTTTTTTTTACTTCTCATTCAGTTGATCCATTTGTTTTCTTTACCATATTATTTATTGCGGTTTGACTTTCGAGCTCTGGATTATTCGAGATTTATTATTCAAGAGTATTCGACAAGGGACAGATAGAGAGATTGAATATTTGTGTTGTCTGCGAGATGACAGTCATTAGTGAGCCGTCAACGTGTATCTTTATTTATTTATTTAGGATCTTCATTTCTGGTGGATTTCATCCCGGAGATTTTTTTTAGGGGATTTTTTGCGAGGGGATTGGGTCTGGGAGATTTTTGTTTTGGGGAATAACTCCTGGAACCACGTTTAACATTCTCCAATGCTTTTAACAAAATTATAAATTGTTTTTTAATTTCCGCACCGGAAGATTTTATTTAAATTTTCGCTCACTAAGTAAGAAATTTCGTATTTTTGTTAATTTAGAATGACAGATGAAATTCTATCATTTTTCTCTTTAAATTTATTTGAATAACTATTCATGAATATTAATCAACTGTCTATAAATGTTAATAGTTATTTGTTGGAGTGTAAATTTTTTTTACATGTTATGTCGGCCCATTGTGACCCAAAAAGGGGAAAAATAGACTTTTGGGAGTGCGTCTTCTTCAAACTCCATTTCCGATTTGACGCTGATAATGGACTGTAAATAACTGTACTGCGTGTAATGAAAGAGCAATTATCCACCTGTTTTAACGTAAAATCAAACAACAACCTTCAAGTCCTCAGACCCCTCAGACAGAGGAGTTACCTTGAGAGAATTTCCAAGTTTTCACACAACCATCAGTCTTCATTCCTCTCTTCGTGCTGAGGATCTTCAGCACTTGTAGTCCTTGGAGCTGGGGTGAATTTGTTGTATTTTCTACTCAACACGAGACCTTGAGGGGCAGGTCGAAGTGCTCTCAATAGGTGTTATTTTTAGCATTTACGCGAGTCATTTACTTATTGTTATCGTAAGGAAATTCCGGAGATATTTACAAGAGCATATTTATTTTGCCATAAGTTTTTTTGCAATTGTGGCAGTCTCCACTAAATCAACTCTGATAACGTTCTTGCTATTTTCTGGTGAAGATTGCAATACTTTGCACAATGTTTTACCAAAAAATATTGTTAATGAAGACGTAAATTAGTTTATTTCGGCTTTCTCCTGTCGTCTTTAATTTTCTAACGTCGGGAGCTGACGCATTAATTCTACCTGCTCCTCATAGTGATATAGAATGATTAATTCGTATCGTTAGTGTCCTGTCTAGTTTCAATTTAAATAATGATGTCAGATGATTTTATCAGTGCATCGTTCTCAATCAATTTAGACAACTAAAACTGATTTATTATGTGTGGAACATTATTTATTACGTGAAGCTGTAGACATAATCGTATATTATCATGCCATAATATTTCGACACCTGTGATTCTCATTTTGGTTGATGAACTTGAACCTTATGAAGGTTGAGTGGAAAAATACTATTTCCAAATACTCCACACGAAGTTCATTCACAAAAAAAGAAAACACGTGAGGAATTGCTTTTTCAGCACATAGTATAATTGATTTCACTAATTAACACTTCCGCATGATCATCCAAAAAATCTGAAACTATCATTTTATAATCCCGATCAAATCCAATTAAAGTAGAATATTCTGCGATGGATAATTTTTTTTTATTTCTGATGTTGAAGTATTTTCTCATTCTTTTCCAATTGTTCTTTCAAAAATCCATTACATCGTTACATACACTCAACTTCTATTTGTCATTCATGCTTTCTCCCAAATGGTTTCACATATTTACACTGTTTTAACCATTTATTTCTCATACGAGCAATCTGCTGTCTGATGTAAAACCTTTGACACACTTGTGGTTGATTCAAGACTTCTCAGAAAAAAATCATCCTCTTTCGATCATTAATGGCTTCATCATCAAATGATCGTGCCACGCACCATTCAATCGAATTTAATATTAATAATTTTAGTTTCAGTTACATCGATTTTTCGTATTTATCATCAAAGGACAATCATTATGATTTTATTTTTTATTCCAAATAAATTCTCTGACATTAATGAGACATTCTTATCTTTGTTGGAAATATTTTCGATGGTAACATGAACAATCCACCCGTTGTAACCAGTTACAGGGAATAATAAAAACACTCAGGCTATTTTATGACTGACACAGTCTAATGCGTGGATCAACCCCGTAGACAAAGGGCCTTGTTTTTGGGGCAGACCTCACAACTTGGAGGAAATGCTGACTAGGGACACTTTAACGAACTCTCGAACAAGCAACATTGAACATTAACAACCTAGCTTTCATTATATCCCATCATTAACTAAAGTTTAATTGTTAAAAATAAATGAGAGATCGAGTCCTCTAATAAAATTATTGGTGATATTAATTCTCCTATATCTTTCTCACTGAATTTGTTATTCATCTTGAAATTTCAAAGAAATTGGGTTTTTCATGTTTAATAATAATTGATTTTTACACTAAAGCTTGAATCCTCATGCCTATAAAAATTGAACATCAAATAAAATTGTAGAACAAATACATCAGATATACCACCGGAAAATTAAAAATTCGCGGAATATTTTCTTTTTAATTTTATTTGTTTGGAGTGCTGGAATCCCCAGATTGGGTTATTCACACCATCGTTGTTACATTTGAATCACATCATTTTAGTTTCGTTTTTCTGACATCTTAAATCTTTCAATCAGTCTATCAAGTATTTATATATCACTTCAACGTTTTTGTAGGGAGCATATCAGAATATTCGAGAAATTGAAAGATTGATCGATGAGAAATTCTTAAAAATTTCAAGTTTTTCAATTTGACAATAATGATATGTGAAAAATGTGAAATATGTGAAATATATGTAATATATTGATTATTGTATCAATTATTTTAATGAATATATATTTGGCATGTTTAGCGTTTGCAGTGCGGGTTGCAAATGGACGAAAAATAAGTGATAAATGAATGGATATGATTTGGCGAGAAGTTGCTCATCGCGGCGAGTCTTGTCTCTTTCGGAAAGGGAAAATATACACTTTCTCTGAATGTCCGGCCGCGGCCGCACGCTCGACCCACATACCGACTCGTCCAAGTACTCCTCTCCCTCTTTCAATTCACCTTACACTTACCTCTTTCTCTCTCCCCCCAATGCAAACCAGATGCTACCAATACCTCAACAGGTACAGCCAAAGTCAACTCTGAATCAAGGTCACTCTCACCATCTCTCCACCTTCCTTCTGATCCTCAGCAGTACGCCAATTTCGTTTTTCCATCATTTCGGAACATTCTTCTCATTCTTTCAGATTCTAAATTTTTTCCGTGTTTTGGTCTCCATTTTCTCCCGAAATTTCTCACTTTTGGTTCATTTTTTTTGTTGAAATTTACATGTCTATTTATTATTGGTACATGGAAATTTTAAGATTTATTGCCATTTCGGTTTTTCCATTTTTTTGTCAGTCATTTCAAGGCATTTTTCGTCCCCATTTGAATTTTGATATTTCCAAGATTTTTCACTTTCCTGCGATTCTTTCGTCAAAGTTTATGAATAATTTATAATTAATATCAATTAATAATTAATTTAATTGGAAAAAATATCACGATTTTAGTTATTCATTGGCATAGATTAAATCATTTTTCCACTATTTTAGTCTTAATTTTTTCCATTTTTGTTGCTAGGTGTTCATTAATTAAAATGCATATATTATTGTTTTACCAAAACTTCAAAACATTTTGCGCCTAGAAATTCGATATTTTATGACCAAATCTCGAAACGCTCCTTAGCTGTAGTTTAATTATCTAATAAAAATCGAGTGAAATCAGGATATCTGGTTAAATAGATTCTTAAGTTTTGCATCTATCGGAAATTCAGTCTAATTTGGCACGGAATATTCATGTGCCACTGAAACCTGAATCCAAATTTCCATCCCCAAATTCATACCCGGGTAAAAAAAAAATTATAGTCGAAATATTTTTTCCAAATTTTCAAAAAAATTCTGGAAAACTTTTCAGATAATTTTTTTTATGAAACAAAAAAAATGGAAAGCAAAACAATTTTATTTTGGGGAAAGGCTTTGAAAAATTTTTCAAAAACTTAAATAGGAAATTTTTTTTATACTTTAGATAGCGTATTCTTTGAAAATATTTTTCAAAACATTTCCCAAAAATACAATTGTTTTGTTTCCCGAGGTTTTTTGTTAAAGAAAAATTCCTGAAAAGTTTTCCAGAAATTTTTTGAAAATTTGGAAAAAATATTCTGATTACATTTTTTTTACCGGGGTAATTACATCCAATTTTTAGCGAACTTTAAAATTTTATGATTTTCTCTCCGTAAATCCAATTCAATATCTCCCCCAGGAAATAACTTTCGCTTCCTTCAAACAAGTGCAGCAAATGCATTGAAAAATTCCCAATCCTCAAAAAGTATTTTCGGCTATTACGAAACTTCAATCATTAATTACCTATTATCCATTATTGAATTAAAATTAAAATTCTACCAATTTCTTTTTTTACTTGCACATTCCAAACCTTATGCTAAACAAATTGACGTTTATTTTCCAGTCAAGAATATATAAAAACCCGAGATTTATTGAACAAAATGTGAATGACTCATTCTGCCTGCGAGGACATTTTGACTTCAGATCCAATCCCCCGATATAAGCAATCATCAATTGAGCAATAAATAAACGGCTCGATAATCGCAGGCTCGGATCCCTTCGAATCCTGATTGTTGAGAAAATTCCTCAATCAGGAATCGGCTTGCTCACTGGATATGCCTATTACCAACTATAACACTCCGAAAGAAACTGCGCCTATACCTTTCTACTCGTGAAAACCCACCGGAGAAATTCCCTCCTCTCTCCCCTGTGCATTCCAATGTGCAAAAGAGTTCCAGTAAATAGCGAGAGCGAACACTTTTTTTACTCTAATTCCGATTCTTATCACTTCCAATCCGGGAAATTCCAGAGAGACGTAAACAAATCGTTTAAATACAAGGCTTCCATTCGTAAGCAAACAATTAGTGACTCCGTAATTATTATTGTATTATTACAATGTCATGTAAATTTTAATATTCCATCGACGATTGAATGCGTGAAGTCATTGGAGAACGTTTCGCAAAATTTATCGCGATACGAAATTCGACTAATCATTCCGCTTGGAGTTTTGACACACGACCTGAGGAGTCAAGTTGACAGTCAATGAAAAAAAAAAAATACGTGGATATCGATGAAGAGATTGCTGTTTTCATCTGTCTTGTTTCCTCCGTCTGTCTGGGACGTTATGCAACTTACGTAAAGGTCGACCGCTCAGGATACAACGACCGCCAACTCCAAGTCTACCTGAAGAGATTCCCCCTCATGAAGATTAATTCGGAATGACAGAAATAAAAATGTTAATGAAAGTAAAGAACATGAGTCAAGAAATGAAATGGACGGTCTGGGGAATTCCGGAGATTTTGTTAAATTATCACAGAAATAGATTTATTATTTTATATGTAGGACTTGAAATAAGTATGCATGAAAAAAATACTTCAATCAAGTATATTTTACACTTAATTCGGTTGGATTTCATTCGTAACGCGATATCGATAATAATTGTGTTTTAAACAAAGTAATTGATCGAAGTAATTAAGTGAATCTTTTTAATTCATCTTTAATCCATCAATTTATTTTTAATCCATCAGCGAAGTGAAGGAAGGAATGAAATTCAAATTGCAAAAACTGTTGAAGAATTAATTAGAATCATCTAGGTATTGAAATTATGTAAACACTGAGTGGAAGTTCGAAAATTTAAGAAAACTACCGGTCACAGATTAATTTTTGAAATTATGCGCATTATCCACATTTCGAAATGAAATGATTAAGAATATCCAAGTAGTTAAGTTAAAATAGAAATTTCTTTTCCCATAAAATTTATCCAGTTTTATCCAAAATGTCACATTTTCTGCGCATAAAATAAAAATAACGGATTCTTCACCGAAATTTCTATGAAATTGTTTATCAATTCACTTTTCTCTAAATTTATTGAAATCTTTTTTTACTTCTTGAATTATGAATTTCTGTGCTGCTTCGTTGCATCCGATTGTTTTTGTTTGATGTATTGTTGCTCATGAAATTAGAAGTGAGAGGGAGGAATCCATTAATGAATGTGGTAATTTTTCATCGGAATTTGAATGACAAATTGAAAAATATGAGTTGAAGTATCATATTCGAATCTGATCTCTGGTACCTGAAATTAACCTGAATATCGATTACTGATTGGATTTCAAAGTTATTGATTTATTTAATTGTCTTTTTACCGATTAAATACCTCAATGTCTTGTTGGCAATCAGTAAATCAAGTGATAATAAATACGCCGTCGTTTCTGATAAAAAATTTATCAGATTATTTTATGATGATTATTTTATATGATTATTTTGCAAGTCAATTATAGAATTTTTGAGCTGCCGAAATTGGCAGATCAATCATTCCATTGATGTCCAGTAAAATGTAAGGGGTAACACACGTGTCCAGTGGAAGACCTTGAACTTCTTTGAACACAAAAAATGAAAATTTAAGTCATCACACGTTTCTATTCTATTCAAGACGAGTACAACTGCCGTACCGCGAGAATCGTTAATCCGTTGAAAAAATTTCGCGTCCCTTCGGTCAAACGCTGTGTCAACATTTTTTAGGTTTTTTTTTTTTAGTCGAAACCGATTCAAAAAGGTCTCATCAACCAATGCTCAGCCGATCGGAAATCTATTGAAATATCGAAATTTACTATTCGAATGTTTCTAATGATTCCAATATTCAATTTTTAGGACGGAAATTTCTCGACGACTTGAAAAATGTTGATACGACCTTTCGTGATTTAATTGAATTTATTAATATAAAAATTCCAGTCGTCCAAAATGCTGAATTAGAAGGGAAAATAATGTCTTAATTATAAAATAATTCTGAATGACATTACGATAAATTTTTAGAAATTCTTTTTAAAATACGAGAGTAATTCCCACAGGGGGGGGGGGGGGGCATGGAGAAATAAAAGTTTCAGGTAAAATGGATGAAATTCAGGAAAAAATGACATGAAATTTCCATTTTCTCCTGGAGTTTTCTCCTTATTCATTATTCTTTGACGATAATTGAATGGAAAAATGGAAAGAGCTTCGGGAATTTCCGTGGAATTTTGACAAAATTGTATTGAACTCAAGTTGATAAACATTTGCGGGATTCACTGTTAACAATTAAGATGAGAATTGTTAAGAGAAATGGGTAGATAGGAATAAATAGGCGCATTGAATATTTATACTATTCGCAATAAAAAGTGAAACATGAAGCACACATTTAACACCTGTGCCCCGCGGGTGGACCACTTTCACATTCTTTTACCTTCTCCGTCCAACTCGTCGCACATTGAAATAACTTGAGAAAAAAATGAGTAAGAAATTCTCCTCGGCGTCATTACCGATTCTCGTTAATTTTATACTCAATATTTTTTTGACCCACTCACGCCATCGAGTGAAAACAGAAGAGGCAAATTGACTCTTCAAATGCCCACTCATTCGAAAATTTATTGTTAAATTAATTAATTTGAGGAGTTAGACTGTCAGACGTAATTGAATTTTTATGAGATTCTAATAGTTATTTTCAGGGTGTGTCTTTTCAGGAAATTTACATGGAGCGAAGAACTAGGGAACCAATCTGAATTTTTACGAGAGTTTTGCGTAATTTTTCTCGAAGTTTTTGCGTAAAAATTACGCAAAAATTGCGTAAAAATTCGGATTCATGGAATTTCGTGTTTCACTGAAAATTTAAGCTAATTCTTGTATCTTTAACAGCGTATCTTTCTTTTTTTCATCCAATTCCTTAGGAAGACTGAAAACTGAAAAGTAGCCTCGAAAAAATGCACAGATCCTATTACACCACTTCGTTACAAAAATCAAATTTTAAGGCCGGTCGACTCGTAATTTTCCGGGAAAAGTTCTCAATTCAAATTTGGAGGGGGAAAACCCTAAAATTCCACTGTCTGCTAATTACCTCTTGTTCTTCAATTAAAAAATGACTCAGTGACTCAAATATAACTACAACTTCTAAGGACTTCCTCCCCAATTATTTATCACAATGTATAAAAAAAAACGATTCAAATATTTGCTTATTACAGATTTATCCTTAAGATGATTAAAATCGTAAAGAAAACAAGTGCGGCAAGTAAAATGTTCCGAATTTCGTTGGCAAGAGGAAAAAAATAAACGATTGACTCACAAACGGCCGAGAAAATATTGACGATTAATTTTATTATCGTCCATATTATTTTTAATGCGTAACAAAGGTAATTTTGTGAGAAACTATCGGGTACTTTGAATAAAAAAATGATTGTTACATGCACTTGTCCTACACTGGGATTTTAACCCCCTTTCGAAGCTCGATGTCCTTGAGCGAGACACAGTGAAATACATCAACAGAATTTACACAGAATCTGAAGTAAAAGTACTTGTCGTTCACTGTTGAACTTGCTTTCGCGGCACTTAATACTCTATTTTTTCATTCTCCAACTAACCTACGTTTATGATCACCAGATGCATATGTATATTTACAGTGTAGATTGAACTGGTTTGATTTTGCTCGATGAAAATTACACTCTACGCATGAGTACACATCTGACACGGTCATTGCTCAATCCATAGACGTCCTCATTGATTATTTTGCTTTATTATGTTGTACTCGTTACTTTTAATGACACTTTTAGTTTCATACAGAAGATTATTCACGTGCTCATGTAAACAGTACATTTCACTGTTTTTCGCTGCATAGCTTAGCTTATGATAATGTTTTTCTCTATAATCATAATATATATATAAAAATGTTTGCTTTATTTAAAGAAGTTATGTATGTATATATACAACTGAAAAAAATGGTACAAAATTAAATTTCGATATAAATATAACAGGAATACATAAATATAAATATATTCACAGCATCTAAAATTTATCATTTTTTATATAAAAAATAAATAGTTTCCACTGAACTCAATCTGTTATAGCTGTACTTTCATTGCGGTAAAATTCTTTTGCTTATCGTCTAGTCTTTTGGGTTTGTGCGAGTGTCTCAAAAGATCACAACAAAAAAAATTGTAACTGAAGAGATTATTGCTTCAAAACATTACAGCTAAAGATATTTCAACAAAAACACGTTATTCCGAAACATTACAGTGACAAGGAAAAAAATATGATAAATTCACATATTTGGTATGTAATTGTCAATTTCCCCCGAACATTTATTCGCTACAACTGTCCCTTTATGTACTAATAATGAATTTTTAAATATTTCAAATTACAAAATAATGTTATGACCGACACCTCGAAGATACATTCCAGATGGAATGACAAATTCAATTCATGATTGGGGCATGATTTTTTAATGTACCCAAAAGTAATCCCCACCTCATTCAAGCAAATCAAATAATTCACAGATTTTCGAAAAATCAAATTACACATCCAAAAAGAAGTGCAAAAATAAGAACGTCCACAAAAATTTTATAATTTTTTGTTGATTCCCTGTTATTTTATTGGAAATTGAACTCAAAATTTTTAATTTGTTATTTTTTGAACTGTGGAAAGATCTCTTAATTGCAGAGTTGAATAATCTTCCAAGAATCCGTTGGACATTTCGCAAGAAATAACTTCGTTCTTTGACATTTTATCCTTGTAAATAAGTGAATTAATAAATAAATCATGCAAATTATTCACACCGTGGGAAATTTAATGTTGTGTTACATGATAGCGATCCAAAGTAGACGTTAATGTGTCTTTTGTGAATTCTTTGGAAGAACTACAGTAATATTGGGAGAAATGAGAACGCCTTTGAATAATCTGTAAACTCTGCACATCAATTATGCGCGTCAATTATCCCTCCGTGACCTTGCGATTTCTCAAGAACTAAACCCATCGCGTAACGACCGCGTAATTGCCAGATAATTTCCTGTGCGGTAATCAAATAAAATAAGTAATATGCAATCAAAGAGAGGATTCGATTCACGCAATGTAAATCCATTAGGAACTCCTAATTACGATCTCTCAATTGAGCTATTATAGATTAGTTCTACTAAAATAAAAATAATTTTCCCCCTTTAACCGTTAAAAACAATGAAATTGTTTGATAAATTTGAACCTTTCAATAAAAATTACAAACGAATGTATAAGATCTTAATATGAAATTACAATATTTATTTAATCCAAGTTATTTTATTATCTGTTAGAAGTTTGAGATTGTCAAAAAAATCGCCACGATATATTTATATTACAATATATTTCAAGTATTTATGAAATTCACTTGAATTTTCGTGAATTTTCGCTTCTTTGAATTTACTGTCAGTTATGGGAATTACTGTCATATTTTCTGTGAAATGGAAAGAAATTCTGTCAATCTGCTGTTGAGACGTCAATGCTGAAAGATTTATTGACACTCAGGTAATCAACTTACCGTACACACCTTCTCGACTCTGACTCTCTCGGAATCTCCATTACAAAACACAAGATGATGCATTAAAAAACGAGAGAAAAATGATCAATAAATTGAGTAAAAATGTAGAAATATACTCATAAAGCGGAGACGGTTGAATGATAAAATGCGGTCGACGGTATATCGCAATGATTCTTGAAGGGGAGTGTAAAATATGAAAAGTTGTGATGATCAAGCAAGTGAATAAGTCACAGACGTGGTCAGACGCGCGCGCCTGTCTTACTGAAAAATAAATCCTCCATCAAATTAATTAATCCATTTGCAACGTCGCTCTTATCAATTTTTTTCAATCAATCTCTATTCAATTACTGAATCCATTTTCTTTCCCAAATATCATTACAACCCCCTTTATTATCATAGCTTAGTCTAATGAACGAGTAATTGGTACAGTAATTATCATTTTCGGAAATAAATTAAAATATTTATTAGCATTGAATTTGAATTTGAATTTGAATATTTATTAGCATTGAACTGAACAAACTTCTCTAAAATTTCCGGAAATGTTGAAAACCTGGAAATTAATTTTTCAAATTATTTAAGAGTAATTTCCTTTCATTAATATTTTTAATTTTCCAATCCCTAAAGAGGCGTGAATCCTATATTTGAACAAATTAACGCATTATTATCATTGACACACTCTTCTATTTACACATTTACAAAATCCGTGGAATTCCTATCGAATACTAAACTCAAGTGGAATTCCAAGGGTAGAAACCCAAATGCCAATGGCTAGAGTAATTATCGCCTTTTACAATTGGTCATCATTCCTCATTCGTATTCACTATTTTATCTTAAGTGTGGAATAAGTAGGCGCACACTGTGCGTGATGGAATAATGCAGTCAGCGATTTTTTTTTCGGAAAAACATCTTTTATTTCAATGAATGGAGTAAATGACTGGAACGAACTGTGGAGTCTACATGTTTTAGTGATTCGGCACGTTTCGTACGCGTTTCTAATACTTTTAAAATTTTCAGTAGTAATATCACCCGTGCTTCTAAATTGTTGGATATTTTCCGATAAGTTCGCTGCCTAGAAGCGATTGTATCATTCGTTTCTAGATAGCAAAGCTTGAGAAATATATCCGATTAATTTGGAAGCACGAGTGTTGATGCATAATCGGAAGGTCCCGGGTTCAAATCCCGGTCTGGACTATTCATTTTTTCAGTAATTTTTCTTGTAAAGATTATATCGAGAATTATCGTGTTCCCCTTCCTACCTAATCCAAATCCTATCCAACGACTTCTTTGACGTCACAAAAATGTGGAACGCTATAAAAACTTCCCCTCTTCTATTTGAGATTTGATGCATTATTTTTCCATTTTTAATTTCCATGTATTTGAAGAAATTTTCTAATAGTGCGTAATTGGTTTCAGCAACAGTCTTCAGCCCGTGGAGACAGGTTGGGAAAATGTCGATCAATGAGTTCAATGCAGACACAACAACCAGGATCCCTTCCTGAGCTGCACATAGACCCTTACCGACTTCTTGAAGACGACCTCAAGGACGTTTACGACGACATACGACAAGTAAGCTGTGATAATAGTGATGATAGCCCCCGTAGACAACAATGCAAAAAAATACAAAGAATACTTTAATCTTATGCAAAGTCTATGCACATCTTTCGGTACAATCACTCTATGCGAGAAGTTTGAATCTTCATGCGTATAGAATAAACCTAAAGCTACCCGATATCATACTGTGGAATTGTATCATATAATATGCACTGCTTAGGTATTTTTGACACATAGAGAAATATTGATAAATGATTTTTGAAGAAATGCATTGAATCCTTGCAAAAAAATCTCAGTATCACTGCAATTTTATTGCTAAAGACAGATCTTTGCTGAGAGGATACGCAACTGAGCCAATTATATGTAAGAAGTAATCGTAATTAACAGTAATTGATCATAACTTATACATACGAAAGCTTTTTGCTATATCGTTACATCTCTGCATTGTTATGCATAAAATCTGCATAAGATTGTTTAAAGTACTTTTAGTGTTGTCTGTTTAAACAAAGTGATGAAATGCAATAAGTCGCCATTTTCGGGAATTTCTCTGAAGCTAATGGAGATACGATAATTTTCGTCAAAAGCTTTTTTATGGGGGTAATTGAGAGCTGCAAAAAAGGTAATAATAAAAATTTCGCTGTCTCCCTCGGTTTTGGAGATATTTTCCAAAAACTCGAGGAACAAGGCAAGTCAACTTTTACCACTTGAGAACAGAAATGCATCCGAGAGTTTTCACGAACTCTCGTTCTCAGCGAAAGCCAGGACCAACACATCTGAATACTAGTGTACAATTTTCACTGGTGTGCGTGAAAATACGCTTGAACTTTTACTCACGGTCGTCTGATCGTTCACGCGTGAAGAATCAGTAGCGTAGAAAGCATATGCTGTCTGCTAGGCGTTGAAGTCACGCAAGGAGTCACTGTCCGACGGCCCTGACCTCCTCCTCATCCCTCTACTCTGCCGATCGTTCTCAATTCCATTTTTTTCTAAGTCTATTTACGGTTATTGTAAATTGCTGGAGAGTCCAATGAAGATCAAAGACGGTATCAGAATATCCGACTTTTTACAATCATTAGCATTTGGGGCACCGGTAATCATCGTGTCTTCGATGAATAAAATATATAACAAAATATTAAATATAGTCTTCATATATGTTTCTTTTCCATAAATTATTAAAGTACATGCATTAGGATCAGTTGATAAAATGAAAGTATTTTTTTTATATAAATATTTATATTCATTATTTTCTTGTAGTTAAATTTTATTAACTGAATCTTTGAGTTGAGTATCCATTAATTGATGTATTAGTTTTATACTTTCGTTATAAAATAGAAAAGCATACATAAATATATATACATAATGTAATACAATATATTATGAATTTATATTTATCTGTTTCAATCAACAATTTCAGAATATCTAATATAAATAAATAAATAAAATAAATAAACGTCTCATTTAGAGACCATTGCTGAGGAGATGAAATAATCTTACCAAGTAAAATTAATAACTATATGGAAATCCGCTATTATTAAATTCAAATATTGATATACTTGGTAGGAATAAATTAAATTGGCAGAAATTTTTTCTTAGCGAAATCTGCAACGGAAATTTTGACTAACATTATTACAAATAAATTACATATACATTTGGATGAACCCCAATTGTCGCGGAATATTTTCGAAATGAGGAGAGATAATTGAAATTTTTATGTGAATCTTTTGTTAGTCCATATATCGCTCTGTTATAAAGATTTTTATGGAAGTTCTTGTATCTCTTTTCATTTGAGAGATAGGCGCCGATAAGTAACTCCAGGTGAAACGGGAGCCGTATAGTTTATCAATTCACTACACTGTTAGAAAACTATACTTTAAACTGCAAGTAAAAAATATGAAAGTTTGAACCACAACAAAGTGACATCGAATGTCTGTAGAAATCTTCATTAGCGAATTTGTTAATTTTTCAATATCCTGGTGATTCTCAATTTTCAGGGCATACGGCATTGAAAAGCCGTAAGTGTTTAGAATTTAAGCAATAATTTCAATAAATTTCCACGGCTTGTAAGATTGGTTTAGCTTTCATTCGAAGATCAATTATTATTTAACATGAATTCCCTTTTTTCCTTGAATTTTCAAGATAGACGAGAAATTTAATGACCGTTTTTAATTAAAACTCAATTTAAACTTACA
Organism: Fopius arisanus; assembly: GCF_000806365.1. Taxonomy (NCBI): domain Eukaryota; kingdom Metazoa; phylum Arthropoda; class Insecta; order Hymenoptera; family Braconidae; genus Fopius; species Fopius arisanus. The sequence goes on along the minus strand of NW_011887870.1, from coordinate 186,557 downwards.
TAATTTAATAGTCAGATGACTTTGTTATTGAAACTTTAAGAATATGATTGATACAGAAAACAAAACAGTCAATAATATCGTTTTTGTTACAAAAAAATAAAAAAATTCTCATTCGAATTTCAAGGTAAATTTTATTATGGATTTTTCTCCACGTGAAAGACTCCAAGTAATTCTCTCACTTAATCGAATATATGAAACAATAATTTTTCTCACAATTGTGCACTGAATGGTGATATCAAACACAGAATCTCTCGTTTAATCCCACCATGTGATAAGTAATACCTCCAGTGAAAATTCATTGAAAAGTGTCACATTCTTTGGCGTTAGGCCCAGACTTTCCAGAATGCAACGCATGAGTTGAATTTCAATGACCGATCGCTTCATATTTAATTTTCGTTTCAACAGAAATGAAATGACGCCTAGGCCGACAGAAACTGAAGTAAATAATTGGTCTCCTCTTACGCAATAACTCCTGGAATCACTCCAAAAAATAATAAAAATTAAGGAGTGACCTTTGCAGAGAGCAATTTTACGGAGTGACAGACAGGAAAATCGGTTGATTCTCCTAGGGTTTTACCCATGAAATTGAGTCAAGGTCGATCTCGACCTTAATTTATTGAATAGAATTGTCTCTTCATCATTCTAAAAGCACTTTTCTGGTCTTATCTAAGGAGCTCGTCATGAACACGAATGTTGAAGAGCTGAAGACAATCGCAACGTACTACTTCGATGGACAGGGAAAGGCGCTCCGACCGATGGTTGCTATACTCATGGCGCGAGCCATCAATTACCACAAGGAAAGAAAGTAAGTTTTATTGCTACAACAATTTTTAAACCTTCTTAATTTGATTTTCGTCAGTTCCCCCTAACATTATTTTAATTATCTCGGGGGCGTTAAAGTTGATGGATTATTTCAGTTACTGTAATTCTTCTTAAAAGTGCAAATGAGGAATACATTCAAATTATTGAAAGTGGTCGGATAGAAATTTAACGCTAAATTTATTCTGACGAGTGTATATGGCACTCCGCCCGCCTAAGTTCACACCTATAGGCTGTTATTATTTGACATCTAAAATCTAAATATTCAAAGAATCTTGAATATCTAAAAAAATGACCCATAATTTATATTGTTTTCTTTAATTAAATTTAATTGATGAATACAATATTTTTTTTTTCTTATTCTAGACAAATCATTATTTTATTACAATTGTATTATATTGTATTATATTATATTTCTATATAGTATGATATACATAGCTTTTACATGTTTTTTTAAAAAGGGATAGTGAATCGGAAAAAATTCACTTCCCACTCAGAGGAAAAATCAAAAATCAAATATTCTTTTCTCACTGATAAGGATGTGGGCTACTCATAACTCAAGTTTTCTCGGGAATTTTCACTATTGGGAAATTTAATATGTGTGATTTGAATTTAAAATGATTAAATAAAAATGTTTAAAGTATAATTTATAAATATTTAAAATATCATTTATAAGTATTTGGATTTTTTAAATTTCAACTATTACAATTATCCCATTGAAAAACAATCAAACCGCAGCTATAAAAAATCGACAGACCCGTAAATTTCAATTATTTAAACGACAATTATTTCCTGCAGACCAACGGAAATAAAGAAATCTGGTTAATGAATCGAAATGATTCCTCGGTAAAGTATGGGTCGAGTCTTTCCTTGACTCAACTCTTACGAAAGAAACAATATAATTCCTGTCACCCACAGTAAAAGAGCGATTGAGCGCTAATTCAATCGATTTCCCTCAGCACTAACTTTTGCTAATAAAAATAATATTCCAGTTGTTTACGAGTTGATGACATTTTCGAAATTGTTCTTTTCAGCGGTCTCTTGGCAAAACAACGACAAGTAGCGATGATTGCTGAGATGATCCACAGTGCGTCCCTCATTCATGACGATGTAATAGATCAGTCAGATTTCCGTCGAGGAAAACCTTCTGTCAATGTTCTGTGGAGTCAAAAAAAGGTAAGATCATTTCTCGTTTATCATTTCTTTCTCGTTTATGAAAATTTATGGTAAATTCATCTTTCACTGTTACTTCTCTTGATTTCTATAAATCACTACAACTCATAAATTTCCACCTGCACTCGTAAATTTCTAGACGGAAGTTGTCCCTTGACTTTCTTGGACACTTGGAGAAATAATAGATTAATGAGTGACCATTCGATTTCAAATAACTGACTGGAACTTTCTCATTTAAATTTCAAACGAAATTTCCAATTGTCCTTCCTTAGTGAAATTCTATGAGTCGCCGTATTTTCGCTAGATCTTAGCCGGTGATGTAATTTTGTTCTCATAAAATTGATTCAATCATTGGAACGGTTAAACAATTATGACGACAGATCAATATTTGACATCTCATTGAACAGCGAATTGTCGAGATTATGAATTAGTTCAGAAGAAAATATTATATAAACGAAAATAATATAAATTACTAAGGAAAATCGATTAAACTTGCAGTTCTTTTTCTCATAATGTCTCTTTCCTTCCTCTATTCTCTTTATTAAAAAAATATTGACAAAATTGTCGGGAATGAATGTCTCATACGATTTGTGGGGGAAATTTCCTGGAATCAAAAATTCAGGAACATCTGAACTTTAGCAATAGGTTTCCCTGGATTTTCTTGATGTTGCTAATTAATTGTCACTGCATAATTGAATCGCGAATGGGATAAACAGAAAATTATGAATTTTAGAAAAGTATTTTCTGAGTTAAAGAAACTTGTTCGCTCTGTAGAATAAAAAATGAATAGGAATGTCAGTGGGAAATGGCTAAATGTTTTTTCATTTTGGCTATATACGAGTGTAGAGCCTCAAAAAGAAATTATAATTTATAATTGTCACGTAATAAAAATCATCCGTTGCGTATCACAAGGAGTTATAGTGATAAAACTACAACTGTAAACCACAAAACTTCCGTTTCCGTAATAAAATGTTAGAATACGGTAATGTGGAAGGAGAGTAGTGGAATCACGTAGGTAAAACGTGAAGGCACGTTACTCAAACCAATATAACACGAGTAATTTTTGCCACACGATCGATGGAAACTCGAACTCTCTATCTGGAATGCGACATGGGATTCAATAAAGGAGGCCAATGGGATTCAGAAGATTCACGTGCACTCTCGCATTATAAATAAAATACATAATGCGACTCCTGTAACTCATTGAAATAGCAAACTCTGACCTTTTCACTTTTTCCTTCGTCTGTTGTGCATTGAAATACTGCAATTTGTCGGGGTTTTCCTTCTGCACTTAAATTTTGGTTCTGCGCGCTCTTTGGCATTTATTTCATTCATTGATGCACGGATTGAAAATGACAAAAAAGTGGCCATTCACGAGGCAAAAACAGTCATTCATTCATTCAGGAAGACCACTGTGAAATTTAATCGACTTGACAAGTACATTCGAAGTTCCGAGGTCGTTATTTCCCGTGCATTGCCTCAAGAATACGATCTAAAATTTATTTACTGTTAGAAATTCTAGAAATATTATAGAGATTTAACTGGCAATGTTTATAACAATAGAAAAGAGTTCAATACTAGAATTTTCAAGATCCTTTCAGCTAAAATTCATGTTTTTTTTATTCTTCTGGCGAATTATAGATGGAATTGACGTGAAAAAATATAACGTTTTGGCAGTTTTATCCATATTTAAAGTCTCATGACGTTTGGCGGTGGTGCGATCATTTTTATGTCTTTTTTCTTTAGTTTCGTAACTCTTCTTCAAAGTTTAAAAAAAAATGCAGGGAAATCTTCGTTTTCCAAGAAAATTTACTTAATTAATTTTATTTAATTATTAACTGCGACCGAATACCGTTGATGAATTATGAATAATTAAATATTCGTGGATAGTTACCGGACGATTTAGTTGAAAGTTGGTATGTCCTGCCGAATGATGGTAATGGTTACTGAATAATTAATTGACCTGAAAAACAGGTTGCTCGCTCATGATTAATTATGGTTTGAAATGATATATCAAAAATAAACGGAGAACATATACAGAATCCTATCGATCTTCACGAGCCATTCAGAAAAATTGAATTCCAGTTCAAGAAACCCTATTTTTGAGGTCATGGCTTCTGAAAATGAATTCATACAGGATCATCAAACCAAAACCCACTGAACCCTCCATTTTTTATGAATCATTTGAAATCACTATAGAGTGCACCTTATTCCCATAAAAATGATAATTGAAGGGAATGTCAACTGCGAATGTCCTAAATTCCTAAAAAAGCATGAGAACTTATTCTTTATGGAATCAATAATATTTGTAGTTGACTCCTACGAATACGTGTATTTAATATAAGTGGATGAACAGAAACGATTCGAATGGATTAATTAGGTCAGATCAAACGAATTCTTCTGCCAATGTTGATGATGCCTCCACCCCATTATACCCCAAATGTATGAAATCATGATAAACAGAAACTCGTGTTTTTTTTACTGATTTCATTCACATTTTACGTTGCAATGGTGTCGATGTCCTTGAGGTGTGCCCGGGGCCGTTAAGTATTATATACTTGAGTAAGAGTTGGGCCGTTTAGTGACGCATTAACACGCACCCACGTTACACAATTAATTAGACACCTGTCTCATCCCATCGACGGGTCACCAGTGAGACCATCGGTCAACACAAATCATTTTTTTTTTTTTTTCAATCTCAACGACGGATCTTTCTCCGAATTCTCTGATTTATTTGTCATGCATCCTATGCAGCGGACATTCTCCACAACTTCGTCAAAGTGATGAATATGCAGAATATTAGAAAGCGATTGGGCATTGGCTAATGTTTATACCGGACGACACCCTGGGCATTCATTAATTAAGTATTAATTAATTCATTTAAAATACTTCTCCCTGGACGAATAATCTTGGGAAATTCCAGGATTATTGCGAACCGCGAAAATATTCCAGGACACTCGATAATATTTGGAATTATAGTTTTTTCTCTACTCAATTTACTGTATAAGAAACTTTTCCGTAATTCATGAAAAAAGATTTTGCGGAATTCTTTCTCGACGATAGACACGAAGAATGAATTTTTTCAAGTTTTTTCAATTGGAGAACTCAGGGGAATTTTCGGATTAAAAATCTCGTTGTGGCAATCGATATTGTGATCAATTAAATTTATTCGACAAATAGAATCAATAACAACATATTTAATAAATTTTCAGCACTTGTTACGAAATATACGTTATTTCATGTACAATTAGTACTAAAAGTTAATTGTTAAAAAAAAATTGATTTTAAAAATTATTTCAGTGCTATATTTATCGTATATTATAATTGTTGTCTTATAAAAGGAATATAAATATATTTTCTGTAATGAAAGAAATTATTTTCATACGTAATTTTCATTACACCTAGATTTTTTTAAGGATTTTTTTATTTTTCAATAATTTTATGTGATACCTGGTTTGTAACGGTGGAATGTTGTTGAAGGCTTCAAGAGCTATCACCAATTAAGGGGAGTCTTTTTTAATAATTCTCCTGATGACTGCGGGCAACTACCCGTGACCAATAGACGATTCTTGCAATAGTGGTATGTCGCAAGATCTTCGGTCATTGTGGCCAAACACACGATACGATCGCGAAAGTGAAATTCTGGAATTTCAGTTACTCACGCTGGGATGATATAATGTCATTGGTTCACTATTCCTGATATATCTGATATTCTCAAGACAAATTTCATCGTAAGAACTGAATTTCAGAAGAAAAATTTCCTTAGAATCTCTAAAAAAGTTATCGCAAAAGCAACATTCCATTATCTTCATTTTTATTATCACTATTGGAATAGTAACTGGAACATCAAGTGAATCTTATCTGATAATTTCTTCTCTCTTATAAATATTTAAGATAATTAAATATTTTGACATATATTTCCTCACTCGGTTTGGCGGCTGCAAAATAAAAATTTATTTCAATATCTGGTGATCGGTAAATAATTGAATCCGGTTTTACTCTTGGGTTCCAGACAATATGACATAATTCTGGAGATAACATAATTTCCATAGTTTGAAGACCCGTTGAGAGATCTGAACAGTTATCCCCTTTCATATTCCCACTTTTTTAATTTTTCGAGTGAACAAGTGTCCGACGAAATGGAGAGAAACTCACTTCAGTGATGTCTCATTTCTGAAAAACCCATCCCAATGTTCGTCGAATGACTTTTTTCCATATCCTGGTATTGAGAAATGAAATACCATTACATGAAAGGGAGAAACTGTAGTATTTTTTTGTTGCCAGTAGTTAACAACTGTGGGATGAATTTTTGCGGCAAGACACACATTATTTATGGCCCATTGTGCTTGGCATTTGGTGGATGTGTCCATTAAGAGATGAGTTAAATACTTATTTACATAGAGCACGCACTTTCCACGAGAAATACAAACGAGATTGTTCTTTTAGGAAAAACCAATTTCAAGCTTTGCATCTTTTGTAAAACTTATTGAATTATCCAAAACGAATCGTAAAAAAATACTATATTGTTCGTAAAATCTAATCATTTGATAGATTTGTTAATTGAATATTTCCAGATAAAAAATTCGAGAAGCAGTTTTGAGAAACATTTTTGTAGAGAATATAATTTAATATCAAATTAACCACCAATAAATGTCAAATAGATAATTACAATTTTTTTTAATTTATGTATTGAACTTTTTCCTGTAAAGATTCGTTCTGTTGTAAACAAAGTTGTTTACGACAATTTAGTTATATTTTTTACACTGGCAGTAAGTACAGATGTAAAATAAACAGTTGTTCGTATAATTACGTTATTATATTCATTCCTCATTATACATATCTTCATTATATTCATTATATGACAGTTTTTAGAAAATCATGATATTTTTCTGATTACTTTCCGCCCAAGGTGTGTAAAATCATTTGTACACAATTTCTTTCGATGTCATAGAGAGGAGAAGTGCCATAAATGAGTGATTGACATTTCTTCAAATTATTGTATCTAATTGACTCTAATGGATTCATTCAAGCAATACAAGTCGAAAATTAAATCGCTGCTGATGATTTCTTCATGTTCAAAGTGTTCTTACTGATCATTACGGTACTTTATGGTTAAATTCCCCATAAAAACTACCTCACGTTATTAATACACAAGAATTTATTTAAATTCGTGGATGAGGACCAATAAAGCTAACGGTGATTATTGGAAACTGATTTTCTGAAAATTTCTGTCGGCGGTACCGGGGATCCCGAAGTAGGAAAGAAAAAACTCATTCACATGGGTTATGGTAATGACTTAACAGGTGAAGATGGGAGGGTAATAATAAATGAAAAAAAAATAAATTTTCGAGAGTAGCAGAGGAACCGGCGGATGTTTGGTGAAGGGAAAGGGCCCATAGAATCAAGTTGACTTTTGAAATTAGTGCTAAATGACGTCTCAAGTCTTTATGGCTTCCATAATTGATGATAAATAGTTCGCATAATGACATCGCTTCAAAAATAGAATTAGTTTTGTGCACAAAGAAATTATTTTTCTTTAGAATTCGTTTCAATCAACTCAATGATGGATGAAATCAAACACTCGTTTTTCTAACTGCCTATTCAAGTATTAATTATTTTTTAATTTAATTATTACATCGTGATGGAAGCATTGTAATCGTTATAGCCCATTCGCCGATATTAATTCCAATTCAATTCACTTATTGATTATTAAAAATTTTCGCGTTTTTTAAAAATCAAGTTTTTACGATAACAAAAAATGGTATGAAATATTTTAATGATGGCTTAAAAAATCGTTTCGATGCGAGTGCTTTCTGAACGAGTTGGAAAATAGATACATGTTTCTCATGCGTTAATTAATAAATAATGACAATTATAATTATAAATAATAATAGATAAAAATAACTAATGATGATATTGGACAGAATATTTAATTATATTATGAGATGCTTCATTTTGGTGTATTATAATGAATTTGAAATCAAATTTCATGTGATATTTTAATGTTATAATGGAATATATTTGGTAGGAATATTTTGATAAATAATATTCAGCCATGTAATCGAAATATAAAACTATAGATTTACCCACAGAGGATTATTTAGCAATCGACATCTTTTACTCGTACATTTCTTGACCCTCTTTACTCCTCATTGTCCATTCGATGAAGCCAACCAGAAAATATAAAACTCCAATGTTGAAATTTCAATTTTCTCTCTATTCCAGGTGGCGATGACTGGTGATTATATTCTTGCAGTGGCCTCGATGATGATAGCACGATTGAGGAGCGACGATGTCACATTAACCCTCAGCCAGGTACGATCTCCTCTCATAAAAGAATTTCCTTTCAATTCACCAAAGAAAAGAAGTTATAAAGTCATTAATACCTCGTATCCCACTCCGATTGCTGCTTTCATTCACTGTCCCGATTATCACTGACATTTACGAGTAGACGATACATAATCGGTGATTTCTAGGGAATCGCTATGTTTTCAACCCATGTGAACTCAATGAAATTCATTGTAAATATTATTTTTTCAACTGTGTTGCAGTTATCATTCATTCGTTTATTCTGTATCAGGTTGTTACGGATTTAGTGCAAGGTGAATTTATGCAGTTGGGATCAAAGGAAACTGAGAATGAGAGATTTGCCCATTACCTCACCAAGACCTACAGGAAAACTGCCAGTCTTATTGCTAATTCTGCCAAAGCCGTAAGTTTTTTTTATCACTTTTTGGAGAAAAGTTACTTACCTCTCCGAGAAAACCTGCACAGAAGTCCCTGAAATTATTTTTATTTTTCTTCTCATATTTTTCTTGCCTCTGAAAGTTTCATTATCATGAATGACAATTATTATAAAAAAATTCGGCGTTGAAAAGAAATCACTTCCCCTCTCCCACTTTCACAGACAAATTTCATGGTTTATTTGCAATAAATTCTCCCCTGTCGACGGGAGTGTTGAAAATTGACATTGAAAATTGAACTATAATTTGGAAAATATTAAAATATCACTTTTAAAAATAACTTCTATCCTTTTCCCATCAAGGCGGCAATGCTGGGAGGTGCAGACGAAAGATTAGCAGAAGTTGCTTTTCAGTACGGCAGGAACATTGGGCTAGCATTTCAGCTGGTCGATGATCTCCTTGACTTCGTGTCCTCCTCATCAGCGATGGGAAAGCCCACAGCAGCTGACCTCAAACTCGGTCTTGCCACTGCACCAGTTCTCTTCGCATGTGAAAGAGTAAGACTCATTAATATAAACACCTGTTGTCGAAAAGACCTCCAACGAAGCGATGGAAAGAGCTCAATGGAGAAATTCATCCCCATTGAGCGAAAGTTTCATTTACTATAAAATTTAGGAGAAAACGTTGCATCACTTTTTTTTCAATAGTCATAAAAATATTTTTCCATCCTCATTTTTTCTCAAATCGATTAATTCATGAAAATTCAAAAAATTTTGAAAGAAAGTGAAAAATCTTGAAGCGAAATTTCCTCACTTTTTCATTAAAATTTCACTAATTAAAGAGAATGCTTGAAAAGATCAAAGTATAAATAGTTTAATTTGCTTTTCTCACTGAATAATGCATTGATTTTTAATTTTTTTTAGAGATTTATAGGATTTTATGACTAATATGGAAATCATTTATGGAAATTAATCTGTTGAATTTTTGAATCATCTCATTCTGTCGCTTCTGTGTTGCAATGGGGGATTAGAATCGATTAAAAACGTTTCTCCATCTAATTGCAGTATCCCGAGCTGAACCCAATGATTATGCGTCGTTTCCAAGAGCCTGGTGATGTTGAAAAAGCATTTGAACTGGTTCACGAGTCGCAAGGTCTTGATCAAACGAGATTCTTAGCGAAGAAACACTGTATCGAGGCTGTTCGTCTTGCTCAATCACTTGCAGAGAGTCCATACTCGAAGGGACTCGTCGTCGTCAGTGACCTGGTACTCAATCGCATGAAATAGTCCATCACTCCTTTTTTATATCGACATAAACTAGATAACAATGCCTGAAATGAATGCGTGATTTCACTGAGCAAATGTTATTTTTTAATATTTTTTTCCTTGTGAATGACTGAAGTGAGCAGATGGAATCAATAATTCTGTGGTGAAGTGGCAAAACGTAACAAATAAGAATTCGCACTTTTATTAATCTTCTTCGATTAAAGTCCTCTATAATTACTCTTTATCGAGATCATTTGTGTTTTAGCACAAGATGGCTAATTCTTTTGCTGTTACGTATCAACGTTTCACCAGTGAATTGAGTTCTTTAGTCTAAATATTTTCTGTTTGTGTTCATAGCAGAGGAAGAAGTGAATTTGATATTACCCAGACATCGGGTATTTTGTAGAATTATGTTTTAACCCAGCCAATGAATTACTTAGAAACCGGTATCTACAGCTGGTGGTTCGTCGTTCAAGACGGATAACGATTAAATCGGTGTCGAAATGTTTCTTGCACCGTTATCACATGAAATGCTCTTACCTAGCGAATTTTTTTCAGTCAATTTTAGGTATTCTCGGATAAATTATGCTGCGAAATCATTAAGCGAGGTGAATTAATTTCCCCATTAACTCACTCTTTCAGATTTAGTAATTAACAAGAATTATGTAATTTGGAGTGGAAGAGAAAGGATTCAATAAATGAGATCAATCTCATACTGATGCATTGAAAAATACCAGGGAATGTCTTCTTTAGTTGAAAGACGAAAAAAATTCTGAGGGAGAATTAAACACGGGACTAGGGGAAAAAATGCAAATACATTTTCAAAGAATATTGTGGAAGAGATCATTGACCTCAATGATAGTCTCACTAGAAATCTCAGAGTTGGACTCGCGAGAAAGCAGCGCTTTGTAAATAAAATAATAAGTAATTGAAAACTGATAGCTTCCACAAAATTCCTCAAGGCGATTATTAGGTAAATATTGATATTCCGTGGGATATTATAGGAGCAGAGTATAGAGTCTTCCTTATTTGGACTTAATCTGAAGATGTAAAACCTTGTGTCATTCAATTGTGAAGCAGTACAATCCCAGCGAATTCGTATTTCAGCCATATTTCATTTCAAGATTAGACTCCTGAAAATACCTGAAATGTTGTTGAAAGAATACTTACCACAAAAAATTCTCTCATTTTCCTTTAATACCATGATATTTTCGAGGAATTCATCACGAAATAAAAAAACCCCAATTTGCTAATTTTCTAAAGAAATATATTGTTAATTGAAAGGTGCAGCATATTTTTTGGCAACGGGAAAATCAAGTGAATAGAGTTTGATGAAAGTAATTCAATACTAATTTGATTAGTGAAATAGAACAACTTATATTTTAATAAGTTTATTAAATACACTGCTCAAATTGTTAATCGTTCTAGATATAGGATAATGCAGTAAATAATGTAATAACTTATATTCATGACACAAATTAATGTATATATATCGATTATCTATAGTTTCTCACAACTTGGAATTTTATATTTATAAGAGAGAAGTTATTGATGAAGAGCGATCAAAAAGACCATTGTATTTGGAATCGAATGTTAATGTTTAATGACGAAATGTGGGAGTTGATGGATTTTTGAGGGAGGGGAATGTCATATATTGTTGTTATCACGTCGTGGGATACTGGGGCGTCGATTGCATATAATTTTCTTCTGTAAATAATGGTTTAGGCAGTCCCAAAAGGCCACTACCCTTTCCTTGGTGTGGGTCTAGTTAGATTTTCATAATTATTTCGATTATACAATTCTTTTTCTTTGTCTTGTGTTGGGGATAAACTAAATCCATGTTGTATGAGTATTTTTATAATATAAAAACTAAAAACTAAAATTATTTTATTTATTTCTGTTGCTTTTTCATTGACAAAAAAATTTTTCTCCGAGTCATTGGGTTTCATCCAAAGAGGATTGACTAGAGGCTCAGTTCTGGGGGTTTGAGGGAGCTCAGCTGCATCCTAGTACTGCACCCCAAGAGAGGGAGGGCGACACACGCAATGGGGGTGTCTGCTCGTCAGGGAACTCGGGAACAGTCCCGGTGTCAGAGGGACCAATCGACAGGGTGAATTTTATTTTCTGAAAATTTAAAATTTTTCAATTTCAGTGAATAGGGTGAATTTTATTTTCTGAAAATTTAAAATTTTTCAATTTCAGTGAATTTCGAGGTCACTCCAACCCCCAGAACTGAACCTCTACTTTAGTCAATCCTCTTTGGTTTCATCACTGAAACTGTTTTATCAGCATAGAAAATCACGCAATGTGCCGCCACTTCTTCTTCACTTTCGCGGTAAAAAATGGCGACATGAAATTATCTTCCGTTGTGTTTAACGAAACTGCCAATAAATTTCCGCGATTTCGGAGGTATTTGTCGATAAAAGCACAAAAGAAAAATGGCAAAACTTGTGGACCTGTGTGAGAAGTATTTTGGAAGTCGTAATTTTTATGAAGTTCTGAAGATTCAGCAGAATGCCAGTGAAAAAGAGGGTAAGTCCAACCGGCCAAGACTTTCTAACCTCTTCATCCTCTCTGTTTCGTGTAAACAAAATTAATAATTCTCTATTTAATGAGCCTCCAGGAAAGAAGTTTCAAATTTTATTTCACATGTTGTGCATTTATTTTATATACTTTGTTATCGGAGTTTCTTCCATTGAAGTTGAAAATGGTAAGCCTTCGATAATTATTCACGACTTGTGAAGGCTCATAGGTTCATGGAGAAGTAATTTATTATTGATACTGTAATGACACGTTGTAAAGCATTTCGAGGCTCATGGGAATGTGCTTGTTATGACACACTGCCAGGTGACAAGACAAGGGCTTGTTATCGTTTTAATATTTCAGGTGTAAGCAGGCAACTCTGGGGGAAGGTCTATTATGAATGTTTTACAGATGCTTTGCCGATCCATTATTGAATCAAAAAATAAATTATTTGAACATTGATGATGATTTAAACTTCAATACTACACTTTACACTTTCCTACATACGTTTCTACGCCACTCTTATCAATAAATTATTACATGAAGTTATAGTGATCATTTTTTTTCACTAGGAATAAAAACAATCTCGGTAAATGTCTAATTCAGGTCCCCCAAACCATTCGGGATGATATTTGATTGGACGGATTCCGTTTACGTTTTCAGATTGAAACCATTAATTTCGGAGATATATTTTGTTAATACACCGTTCTTTGAGTTGAGGACGTGGTGGTGTTGTCGGTCCGAACAGAATACATGTGGGTACATTTAAAAATAATGGACACACACAAAGATATTTTCCAAAAAGTTACCCTATTCGACAATCTACTGTCACTGGGTAAACACGATTTATCCGCCTTTACCCTTCTGTATAAATTCAAATTATTGAATATAATATCACTCACTCGTCGTGTCAACAGTAACAGCATGGGTGGCGGGGAAGGAGGAGCTTAAGGAACTTCAGGGGCAACAGAATTTACATCAGAACTACTTAGCAAATTTTAGTTTTTCTCTCTGTGTTGCTTTTTCCCTTCTTCTCTTTTTTTATTTGGGATGTCAAGAGAATAAGAATGGATTTCTCATCAAAGAAATTAATAGTTTAATGATCATTGTTTTGGTCGGACCTAAATCACACATTTACATAGTTTTTATAATTAATGCATGATAAGAGAATGGAGTTTTTATTTTTGGATAGTTTGAAGGATTCATTGCGTGCTTCATGCCCTACATGAACCTTTCAGGTATATCAAGATGAATCAGCTAGAATGAGATTTTTTATTTGATGATTTCAGTGAAAAAAGCTTATCACAAATTATCCCTTTTGGTTCATCCTGATCGCGTGGATGAGACGACAAAAGAGGAGGCCACAGAGAAATTCAAAGTCCTGGGGTTCATTCACTCAATCCTCAGTGACAATGATAAACGAAAAATCTACGATGAGACTGGACAGTATGATGAGGACAGTGAGGAGGTAGTCATGAAAAATTGGGGTGACTATTGGAAGACTCTATTCAAACCAATCACTGTACAGGATATCAATAAATATGAACAAGAGTATAAAGGATCAGAGACTGAGGTTAAGGACTTGAAACGAGCCTATATGGACAGTAAGTTTCAATTTAATTACCGATCCATCAAAATTAATTCATAGCGCTCCCCTTCCTCTCGTTTTTGAGCTAATTTTTCTCTTCCTTTCGTATTGAGATAATGTATCGTATATTCATTTGAAAGCTCATCAGATCAGCATAAAAAAACCTGAGGTTAAATGATTCCCATAATTTTTAATGGAATTCGGGTGTTTTGAACGTGAAAATGTGATTTCCATGTTTTATTTATATTCTGTTTACGTTTGAATTTTCCGATTCCATTACTTCGATCGAGAGTTATCAATTCCCTATTGGAATATTCCGGTATCGTATTCCATGTATCACGTTTTGCATAATATTAATCCAGTTTAAATAAAATCTAAAACAAAGTTTATCATCCGCGCAAATACCCATGTATTTCAATTTGTTCTCTATTCTTCGTTCTTCCGCAATCGATCAACTTCTCAGAATTGTCAGCACTTTGCAAAGCCACCATACTGTAACTACCCCTCAATAAAAAAGCAAAAAAAAAATTCCCCAGGATTGAAGATTGAAATGCAATAGCTCTAAGAACCTCAACATTGCAGTAATTGTACTATTTTCAACGCCTCTACAACTACGCAATTCTATTAAAAATGCAGCAAAGAACTCTATAATTTGAAAGCACTAAAACAAAACTTCCTCGGCAGTGATAACTCTATTTACGATTTGCCTTTTATTCAATACTGTTGAGCGTTATTCCTAGCAAGTAACCTTGCGGGTGGCTATCGCCCGAGGGCCCTCAGTTGTGAAATTACGTGATTTATGAATACCTAAATATTCACACTTCCACCTAGATCACATACCACTCAACGGTATTCAGGTGTATGCAGTAATTAAGGAATAACTACACCATTTGCAAAGTGTAGAATGCAATTGAAGATTTTCCTTTTATTTTTTTTCACAGTATCTTATGAAATATTCATGCCTCATTAAAATTAGTTATTTCCCCGACACTATGATATTCCGTGAGTCACATAATGTACACCTTGTCAATGATTCAAAATAACTTAAATGCCGTCAATTCTGCCAATTAAGGTAAAGGAGATATGGATTACATCCTGGAAGCGGTGCCCTTCACAAACTGCGAGGAAGAGCCCCGCCTCCGGGACATAATATTCAAACTGATCGAGGCGGAGGAAGTGCCGGAATACGAGTCCTTCACCAAAGAGTCCAAGAAGAAGAGCGACCGTCGAAAACGCAAAGTGAGTGAACATCCTCCACTAATTTCCACGATAAATCCTTCAACTCTATCAATCCATCCGCCAATTTCCACCGAAAACCCCTGTAGTTTAGATAATTGTTATCAAAGATAACCACAAGATGCCCCTGGTGTATCGTTTAGAGACATCGAAGGCGACTATTTTAATACCGATAGGCGGTCAGCCCATTAGCTTGATCGTAACACATGTGGGAGTAGAGGGAGGTCGAAATTGAAATAGAAGGGGTATACCGGGTAAATAAATAACCGTTGCGCGCTCAAGATCACTCCAGTTCTACCAAGTTCACGTAACAGTATTTCTCGTACCACTCACCCCGACCACATCCCTCCAATAATTGAGTCTCATTCCCCTCGAAACATGTGCGATAGTTGATCCTAAAAGTTCCAACTTTTCATTTAAGTGTTAAATAAAAAGTGACCATTGAATTTAAACAAAAATGTTCAACATGCTTCGCAATCTTTTGCCATTGCTCCTGATGACGACGTATGCATCAGGTGCTTGCGTTAATGTACCCAATCAAGAGATGGTTGAGTACGCCTGTGAGAATGGCTATGTGAATGATCTCCACTCGATTCCTGAGAAAACTGAAAAAATTAGAATTGCTAACATGAAAATTCCACGGATAACTCGCGATACGTTTTCCCGGTTCGGTGATAATGTATTGATATTGATGTGCACCCATTGTGGGATCGAGGACATTGAGCCAGATTCCTTCAAAGCGCTGAGAAACCTGCAGCAATTGCGTCTTGATAATAATCATTTGAGGACCGTACGGGCGTCATGGCTCGAGGGTCTCAAACAGCTGACATATCTAGATCTAAATTACAATGAAATCGAGAGTATCGAGGATGGTGTTTTCGATAATACACCTGATCTCGTTGACTTCAGAATATCGGGTAATAAATTGCAATGTCTCAATGTCAACGAATTGGCGCGCCACAAAGCTCTCAATCGAATCTTCATAGCGCAAAATCCAGAGTTCAAGTGTCCAAATGCATTGTCAAGGGTCCTAGAGCAGAAGCAGGTGACATTTGAGAAGGATCCCGAGTGGAGTCAACTCCCCGAAGACATAATTGTTCCTCCTATCAGCCCAATGGAACCGCCAACCCCTCCGTACAGAGAGCGCCTAGTCTCAACTCAACCACCACAGTCAACCATCAATTACTATCAAACTGCTGCACCCAATTATCCAACATCTGCTTCATATCCAAATTACGAAGCAACCAGTGAGGCATCACAACGTACCCCACTGCCCTGGTACACAACGCCAAGTTACACATCAGAGGCTTCTTATCCAACTCGCAATTGGCCAACACCGACAGAATCAAAACCCCAACCATCACAAACACGTCCACCTTACAATGACCCTTATTATCCACCACAAGCACCGAGGTCTTCGACCCAAGATCCCTACCCCTACACAGACGATACGAGATACCAAACGGAGGGTACAGGTGACATATCGTGGACCGGTGGTTCGGACGACATCTTCAGCGAGACCGATTTTCCTCCAATTCAACCAGTACCACCGTCAATGGAAACATCAAGACCACCACTCAATCCAGATCCTAATTACCAAACATCAAGGCCAGCATTAGTTCCCCCCAAACCAACCAGTGAGGCATACCCTCACCCACGACCCCTCGAGAATTATCAGCAGGTCGATGAGAAGGCACCAGTAGCTGTCGATCTACCATCATCTCCAACGACCCCCAAGCCAAAAGGCTCGTCATCGCACTCCACTGCCTCCTCTGCTGGACTCGTCCTATTGACAATTTTCTACTCACTCATCAGAACGTTCTAGTCGGCGAGGGGGTGTGCGTGTGTACGAGGCAGGGGAGGATGCAAGACTTCATTCGAATAATCATAGCTTCATACAGAAGAGTAAAAAAAAACCGAGACTCATGTACCTATTCTAATTTATCAGATAACTATAAACAGAGCAGATGAATAACGGCGATATAGCGAAGATATGCATTAAGTTATTTATTAACAAAATATCAGGCCACGATTTTGAAGGCTCGTCGGTGGATGAAAAATATTGTCAGGACAATTGGGAGTGGGACAATGGAATTTGACTCGATTGGAAGGGGTCGTGAGATGAGAGATGACCATGGCTCGTTGAGAATTGCGTACGTAACATAATGGTTTTCATAACGTTATATCTCGATGTATCGTGATCCTTGCTTAAGTACATTGAATGACCTTTTTTTTCGCCGCATGAATAACGTTGACACACTCCAATGTAATACATCGTGATAACAATAATAATTGGACCTAACGAGGTACGAGGCTCGCATTACATCCGCAGTGCTAATGAAATAATTACCAATGCTCCATACCAATACGAATAATGGTAACAGTATGTAGAAAATTACGCAATCTCTGGAGCAATGCTGAGACAATTTCAATTGATCCCTGTATGTTTAACCCATAGCATCTTCCATGGATTTGTCAAAATATCAGAATAGTGCGTGACCATGAATTCCTTGAGTTCTCTGGAATTGTTCTCTCAATCACTATAAATGAAGGAATGAATTGAGTCATGTGATATTTCCATAGCACGCAAGATAGTTCTGAAGGGTGATAGAGCGCGGATTTGAAACGTACACATTTATAATTCACACCAATCGTCATTCTTGGTTCGTACCACTAACCACTCGACCTTCAATGACTCGTGGATTTCAACACAATTGGCCATTAAATGTAATAACGAATCGGAGTCATTCATCCATTTCGCTACTACCGCACTTCTAAACGCCATCGTTTTAGCTGAATTACAACGAGCTCCTTGTTATGTGGCTTTTTTAACAATTCGTCTTTCAACTGTACTTCCTAAACATTTTGAATTTTCATACTGTACAGAACAGATGAACACTGTTGTCTCGTTTGGTATCACCGATGACTTTGTACTTGTTAGAGTCAGTATGTGTACTCGCTTGATTTCAAGTTATTTTCCTGGAATCCAAACAGTCTCCTCTCGTTGGTTGAATCTACTTTGATCTGAATTCCAACACGATGAGTGAAGGTGATTGTGTAATTTCCGATTCTCGATGCTTTACCTACGCATCAGATTTGTTGGATTTCTTGGGTGCTCCGCAGATTTTCTGTTTCCGGGGATCAGGGCGACCCGCCAGATGTCTAAAGGGGCTCAAGGGCGTCTGCATGCGGATTCGTTGGTCATTCCTCATTATAATGTCACAAGTGCGCCCATTTTGCTCTCGTTTTTCGTCATTTTTGCACAAATTCTTTTTTTATTCTGTCCCATTTGCAACTCGGTGCACTCATGAATTTCCAGTTGAATGCTAGATGCAGCTAGACTGCGTGTCTCGACATTTACTGGTCCCGACAGAGCATCTTTTGTGAATTATTGTCAGATGTGGTTGGAAGTTGAATGCTTTCTCGTGTGTATCAGCTTGCCTGGATCTTTGAAAGTCTCGGGTTCGAGGAGATGGTCGAGAACCTTTTCTGTAGTTCATTCAACGGAAGACTGTGCGATTTTTCTCAGATTTTTTATTTCGTTTCTGGTGGAATAAGTTTTTGCTTGGAATTCTATTGAAATTCTTATACAGTTTTCTGTTGAAAATTTAAATTTTTATATTTGTATCTCAATTATTGCCCGAAATGTTACTAAAATAGTTCCAAGAATTTTTATAGAACATATAAAACGGATGTATACATATGTATATTAACATATGTATACAAAAAAAGGAGTAAAAGATTGAACATTTATATACTTGATATTAGCAACAAATTTAAAAAATCCACAATTGCATAATTCGCAAACAAATGGTACCTCAAACGCATTCGATATTTTTATGGAACATCTACATCAACTCCAAAAATGGGTTAATAGAATCAGTCAATAGAAAATCCAAGTAAGTTTCAAAATTTCCACGCGGAGAAAAAAATTTATGAAAAATTATGTGAGAATTCCGTAATCCGGATGTGACCTTGCAATTCCGTAAATCTTACGGAAATGTCGCACGAAAATCAGGGAAGACATCCGTGAAAATTTCCGTGTTGCAAGGTCACAGTCAGATGATTATGGAACTGTCACGTAATTTTTCATAGATTTTATTTTCCGTAAAATAAAATTTGAAACTCCATGATATGTCTCCTTTAACCATCTCAATGTCAAATCCTCTAAAACTAATTAATCTGTTCAGAAAATTCCACATTTTTCTCATTTCCATATTAATACCATGGAGTAGAATTAAATAATGAGAGATTAAGACTAGTAGACGTACAGAATAATTCTCCTAATATGTTTCTCTAAAGTCTTCTCCATACCAACATAACCGCGGCATTTCCCTCAGAATGAAATTGAAATAAATAGGGACCAATGAATGCGATAACCATGAGAATTCCCTACTGCATCGTTCCAGCCACATCAATTAGAATCAATCAGAGAGTAGTGAAGACTATGACACTGATTAGTATATCTGGATTAACGTCTTTCAGAAGTGCTCAGTTACTCATTTACTCTTTTTCTCAATGGGTCACATGCATTTGAGATGACTAACATGTTCAAGAATCATTAATCATCTACAAGAGCAACAGCTTATTAACGCTCCAGTGTTATTTTCCTAGAATGCAGGGCACATTCTTTCATTACCATAGCGTTGACTAAGTGTCGCAGGTGTCCGTAGCAATGACATTCAGAGGTGACAATTATAATCAATGCTTCCAACTCCTTGGGGAAAATCAATGCAGCACAAGGCTGTCCTTAAATAATTTAGCTTTTTTAACCATCGGCTGCATTATATCCATTTTCAAACTCCCATTTCCCCGGATATACTTTTTTTGCGCAATCAGGGAGTGTCGGTTATTAACTCCCGGGGCAGCAATTACAAGGCTATAATTTTTGTTAGCCCTTACTTTCCAATATGTAATAATTACTCAATAATTACTCAATAATTACTCAATAATTACCCAATAATCTCACTCATCGTCGTCAGTGAACCTTACCCTTTGCTATCTTTTGAGAGCCATCACTATGATCTCATCAATGAGACTATTATTAGTCGCTATTTATCAAACATGTGCCACGCCACATCAAATTTAGAGAATTCACGCTATTTATTTGCATAACGTTGCGAAAGATTTTTTTTGGGTGGATGACGTTCCCTCGATTGACACAGAGATACCGGGGTAGTCTCAACCAAATTTTACTCCCGTCAAATGAACTGCGTCTCGAAAATCGTCGAGAAAGCATTATTTTTGTGCCAAACATGCAAAAAATTACGATTCTTTTGAGAAAAAAATATTTTCTGCGCAAAGGGTTAAGCCAAAAACGATATTTCTAGTACTATTTTCTCGCTATCAGATGATCCCGTATGCGGCTTCTAAGAAATACAATTTCTATGTGAAATAAGTTATTCAATAGTCATGAACATTAAATGAATTCTTTAATGAAATCTTGCAACTCAGTGATGGAATTTTATTTGAATTTTCTCTCGATAATTTTCCTGTTCTCTCAAAGATATTATATTTATAAAACATATAATATTTTTATTCGGAAAAGACAAAAGACAAAATATTTCCTTGCTGTCCGGGGAGCATATTGACAAGAACGATTATTGATATTTGAGACTTTCGAAGTCTAATCAAATAATTTTTTTAATTAATTTATTTATTAGTTAATTTTTAAGTCATTATTTGGTTGAATCGAACAAGATTTAGTTGAGGTTTTGTTAGGGTTTATCGCAGATGTGAGCAATATACCCTGGGGGTACAATCATAGTTATGCAACGGTTGGGGCACCCAACATTAAATGGGTGCCACAAGGAGAGTTGCCAGAAATTATAAATACCGGAATTTCGCATGGCACTGAACGCATTTTGAAGCTCTATTTTTTTTCTCTCCGGCGAAATTCAGAGAAGTGGAACGTGACACTGAGAAATCTGCTGTTATTCTATTTGGGCATTTTGCGAAGACTATTTCTTACGAAATATTGATATAGGGGAGGCTGGGGTAATATCGATACTCATTAATCAATTGTTCCATTCTTATTTTTTAACATTTGTCTAGAGTTAAACAAACATTAAGAGATAAATTGGTGGTCAAGGGGTATTATGAAGAAATAAAAAACCGTAACTAATACGAGAAAATCGCTAATAAGACTCGATACTGTTGAGAATTTATCAAAATTGCAGCCAGAGTCATCTGAATTTTCAATTATATGAGCTTGAACTCAATTTCAAGTAAAAACGATCCCTAATTCTCTCATTTAGTTTGAGAGTTCATGAAAATTGGGTTTTATATTAAATCATAATTGATTTTTTAATGAAAGCTTGAATTTTCATGCTCCTCGTGAAGATAGAATATCAGATGGAAAGTAATTTTGAATAGATTATAAACTTAGGGAAATTGTTGCTTGATTTTTTAAAATTTGCACGGCTTTCCTGTATCGAAAAATTAATTAATTCCTCAACGAATGATTCTAACGAAATTTCATGTCCTTCTGTCACTTTTGAAAACTTGAAATTACGAATGTAATTTTCCTACAGTGTAATTACACGAAGGGAAAAATTAAATAAAAATTACGTGACTGTTTCGTAATCTCCCAGTCAAAACAGACGGAACAGTTACGTATTTTTTCATTGAACTTTCACGTACGGAGTGTTCAGAAAAAAGTATGAAACGTTCAGTGAAAAAGTTCGTAACCGTTCAGTAATTTTTACTGAAAACTGTTGTGACTGGCAGATTACGGAAGGCACGCAATTTTTATAATATTTATCTCTTCGCGTGGATGTGCTTCCATGATGTGCTTCCATGATGTGCTTCCATGATGTGCTTTCATGCTCACTTTATTATACCCTTAAACAATTTGAAAAATTATTTTATTGGAACTATCAATTTAACATTCATCTCGATAATAATTGATTACTTTTTAAATTTAAATAAAAACATATCTGTATTACCTCAGGCTCCCCTACAATATTTATATTTCTGTCAATTTTCTGGAAGATGTGGCAATACCTATACACCAAGTCTCTCGGATTTTCCACGTATTGTTACAATGAAAAGGAAATTGTTGAGCTAGGAAAGGCGACTGGAACTGCAGATGTTTAAATTTGTCCCGAGTGAAATGACCTCGTGAAATTTTTTTCATTACTTTAACAACTTCAGTCGAAAATTCCGTTGAAACTATCTTAACCGTAAATCCTTTTTTTTTTCTCCGGCCATTCTGTTTGTAATCATTTGCATTCAGTCAGTGCACACGTGTGGTATCCGGTCGTTTGCCATTCACATTTGTACCATGTGTAGAGTAGATTTAAAAATGTCTTTTCTCTACCGATGACGTATCATCCGGGGAAATGTTTGATTTGATAATTCGAAGCATCATGGCTACAGAAATAGTTGAGACTATTTCACACTGCAATCGTGTCTCTGTTTTATTTGAACCATCACGAGATAGTTTCCGTCTCTAAATGTGAAGTGGGCCGGTGATCGAAGATTTTATAAATAATTCACAAGTGCCTGAGTCCGACAACAAGTGGAGTACCATATCGAAAAAATTTTCAAAGAGCTTAATCATTCACATCTGAACCATCATCCCTGCTTATGTCTAAACCTCTAATCAGTCTAAATATAAGGGAGGCCGGGTTAATATGGACACGTGAGGTAAAATGAATACGTTTTTTTTTTCAATTTTTCTTTACGCTCCGATATGATTCAACTCAGTAGCAAAGTGGTGAAGGGGCATAATTGAATTTAGCTCATGACTCACTTTTTGACGAATACCTCTGGATTTTAGAGAGATAGTCAAATTTATTTAATCATTCCTATTTACTACTGCACTGATGAACTCACTGACGAACTTGAAAATGAATTTTTCATTGATCTCACCAAATGGTGGGGACTTGGGAAAATTTTCATTAAAAAAAAATTACCGTGTCCATTTTACCACTTCTCTATCTTATTTTAATACTCTTTGAACGCTGTCTGATGGCAACGTAAGTAATAACGTAACGTAACGTAAGTAATACATTAAATACCTACGAAATAAAATTCTGACTACAATCATGTTCAATTTTAGTATTTTTTTTTACTTTAGAATTTCAGAATAATTAAAGTTCAATTTGAATATTTCATTGACAGTACATAAATGATACTATATAAACTATTTACAGACATTCGATTTATAAAAATACCATGTTTGGAAAGGATTAATAATTATGGAGTATTTGCTGAGAAATTTGTTCAATATAACAATCGAGTGTTTGTTTAATCTAATGAGAAACTTTTGTTTATGATATGGTGGAAGCAACATTTTGTTCATAAGTTTATGAAAAAATCCATGGGAAATTCCCAACGTTACTAAATAAATGTGTCCGTATTATCCCAGCCATCCCTAAATTTATTTAAGAAAATGTTATCAATTGATGGTTTATGATTCTTTTAGTGGGCCAAAGAAGCTGCTGAGGCTGAAAGACTCGAGAAATCTCGATTGCTTGACAACGATGAAAATAACAGTCGCTCCGATGATTTAGCACTGGCCATTTTAAATCGTAATAAGGCTAGAGCTAATCAGGCTGAGAGTTTCTTTGATTCACTCATCGACAAGTACGCCAATAAGGCCGGCAAGGAAAAAACTACAAAAAAAAGTGCATCTGCCAAGAAGAGGAAGGCATAACATATTTTAGTGGGGGGCCGACAATCGTTCAATCATTTTGACAACATGCACCATTATTTAAGACAACACTAAACCATAAACAGATATTTTTTTTCCTCTTCGTCTGATCTATTTTGTAGAGAAATTAGTAAAGTATTTTTTTGTTCACTTTTTTTTCTTCTCTTGTAAATTTCATTTGTAACATTTTTTTGGAATAATTGTACTATTTATGAATAAATTGTTGCGGTTAGCTTTTGTAATTGATGTGCTCTGAGGGAATTTAGATTTCAAGACGTGATTTTGCCGACATTTATTTTTGGATGTGACTCGTTTAGGCGAGTCAAGGACGGACGTTGGTCCAGAATTATAGCAATTTAGTGGATCATGGTAGTATTTTGACGGGACTCGTCATTTTTCAGGACTTTTTTTTCCAACTCTGTGGATGGAAATTCAGCATTAATAATACAGTGTTTCAGGAATCTGACATCAATTTGGAGAGACGAGAATTATTATCTCCTGGGCATCAATTCCAAACAGGCATGATGAATAATTTGATGCTTAAATCCATCATTTTTCATATTTTCTTATTGCTTTACTATCTTTGTAAACATTCATCAACGATGAAGTAGTGAAATTCTTGCTTGAGACTAGAATTCCTTCCATTATTAATATCTTTCACCCACCAATTTATTGAAAATACAGAAACTTTATATTTTATTTAATTCTGCAATGCATAGAGTTCAATGACACAATAACAATTGGTCGCAAGCTTTTTGGAAGAAAAAAAAAATAAGTAGGAAATTGTCCTTTTATTACGTACAACAATATTTTACAGTAGTTTTTGCTAATAAATTAGCTATACGCTTTCAAATGGTCATTTGAAAAATTATGGCGAAACTATCATTTCAAACTCTAATCAAAGTTAATTGGGGGAGAGTTAAAGTTCTTATATATCGATATAGCGGTTTTTGCTAATATTTCCGATTTTAAAAAATACATAAAAACAAATTTATCAAATCATCGTTAAAGTATTTCATATAATTTTTCCTTCAGTTATCAGGCGAAAACTGATTTTTGGACAAATTATAAAATGCAAAAAATAAATAAATGAATGAACTTCTAATTAACATCGGTGATTAAATTTTATCGATGCCGGCATATAGAAACAAAATTATTTAATTCCGTAGATACACTAGCCCCCAATTGATGATGATCTGAAAAATTTGTTACATATGCACAAAAATTGCATTTTTAAACTTAAATAATATTGAGTTGAAATAATATGGAGAATGAGAAACTCAAACTCTATCGATTACACTGTTTCCATTCGGAAGCAAAAAAAATGATCGAAGATCTCTTGACGTTCTTAGGACCTAGTAGTTTCCTCTATATTCATAGCATAATCTCTAATTACATTTTCATTGAACCTATCTTATCGACTGCCAGTCAAGTGAAAATTTACCTGACAATCAGTAGATAAAATGACAAGCGCTGGTTTACGAATGGGGACTGACGTCCTCAGTGGATAAAGAAGATTCATGGGTCTCTCAATCGCAATCGTGTGGCAATTAACCACCGAGACGTCCTGATAATGAATAGCCACAATAAAAGAATCACCAATTAAGGCAATCATGATAAGAACTCGTATTAATCTCGGGCCCCAGGAGCAAATAAATTCCTATCGCATAACAAAATTACCATGTAGATTATAATGGATTACGGTGATTAAGGCGCCTTTAAACTCAACAATGTAGCATTAGTCAAACGAGTAGTGCATTACTATCAACAATCATCCGGGGAACTCCCGGATTATCTCTTACAGTCTTCTCTCTTTCTCTTTCACTTTTCTTTGTGTTTATTGTTGTACTTTCGAAGG
This sequence comes from Fopius arisanus, assembly GCF_000806365.1. Taxonomy (NCBI): domain Eukaryota; kingdom Metazoa; phylum Arthropoda; class Insecta; order Hymenoptera; family Braconidae; genus Fopius; species Fopius arisanus. The sequence continues at coordinate 160,753 of NW_011887870.1, read as the reverse complement.
AGATCGGAGGAACAAATCGCAGAGCGATAGGCATTGTCGGGGGAGAAAATTATGAGCAATCGGTCTCGTATAGCCTCGTCTCGGGTTACGTCTGCTACTTCATTGTACAGCAGATCGGATTGCCAACTGAATTCCATCATTTTATACCTCCGTTGTTGATTCATTAATTACGTATCGATCATTGTAATATAGATGTTCGCGGAAAGATATTTACGGTAACATTTACCCGGATGTTTAGTAATCGAGTAGATTATACTCAAAATTTCACAAAAATATTTCAGTTTTTCCCTAATTAATTATTGTGAAATTGCAATTACAGTTGTAATTACATTAAAATACTTACATATGACATTGTTACATCATATTAATTGCAACTTAATCTTACAATTAACGCCGAGATCTGTCTTTTATGTTTTCATAGTATTTTTATGGAAATGCCTGTGAATTCATGGAAGTTTGGAAGTGAATATTAATTTTTAATTAAAAATTCACGTGTGGAATCGAGACTTCTTTGTAATTGCCGGAGATACTTTTCTTTAAATCAAATTCACTCACGTTTTATCAGAAATCCACTTTGCTTTTTGAGATAGTGAGATAGATAACCAATTATTACACTGATTGAAGAATTCCATTGATATTAACGATTTCCGGTAGCCGGTGCCGAATACCGCCGATGAGTTAGTAATTATTGAATAATAGTTACCGAACTATTCAGTGGAGCGTTGGCATGTTCAGGTGGATAACCATTAGATAACAGTTATTGAATCATTAATTGACTTGAAAAAAAGATTTTTCGCTCATGATTAATTATTATTTAAAATGATATATCAGAAATAAACGTAGAACATGTATAAAATCGTTAGGATTCGTTAGGATCGTCACGAGCTATTGAATTTGAAGAAGAATTTAATTCCAGTATATGAAACACTATTTTTAAGGTCATGACTTCTGAAAAATAATTCACACAAGATTATTAAACCAAAACCCATTACTAAACCCTTCATTTTTCATTAATCATTTAAAATCAATTTAAAATGCACTTCATTCTGATAAAAATGATAATTGAACTGAATATAAGCGGCGGCTATCTCCGATATGTGAATGAAAACAAATTTATCCGATGATTTTGAACAGTCGAGATAAATTAATGAATCAAAAATCAATTGATCAAAAATCCGTAATTATCACCGAATATTGGCATGCGCCAACAAAAACGTTGTCTTCATAACTGCGCAGGGAATTATACGTAATTCAATCAACATTATTTCCAGTGAACTACTACGACTATGTACCAAGTACATAAAAGTAAAAAAAATGATTGAACTCAATAAATGAAGTGACATCAACCGAACTCTTCAATCGGTTTAATTTTCAATATCAGATATACTTTATATATCATTTACGTAGAGGTACCGTATCAAAGATTACAAATTATTGGACAAACAAAAAGACATTTGTCATTTGGTTTTAGAATTGCAACTTATTTTGTAATTGCAGTATTGTAGGTTGTATAATATTTCCTTGTGGAGTAATGTTGGGTAAATAGAGACACCCGTTGTACATGCAATCACGCTGGAGGGACCATCTTATTACCTGTACGGTGAAAACATAGGTAGCAATAAGTAAACCATCATTATTATTAGTGCAGACGTGGAGGAGAAACCGTTGGACGAGACAGGAAATCAGAGTGGATAGAATGATATTAGCGTTTGTTGTAGAAATTTCTAAAAAAAATTATATTTTATCAATATATATTGACAGTTGAATCGCAGGAAGACGAAAGTCAATTCAAATGAAACTCAAGTCTTAATCCTTTAGTCCATGTTAAATTATTGATATATTTTATTTACATAAATAAAGCGATGACACTTTAAGGAAATTTCTGACACTTAGAGAAAAAATTTCCAATGGTTTTTTACACAGACAAAATTTAGTAGTAGACGTCATTTTTATGATTAAAATTATCTCGACGGTGCATTAAGACATCTGATCAGTTGTACTGAATTATATTTTGAGTTATATTTTTTTTTTGGGACAAATGAAACAGACGAAATTGTAATTCGGAGGAGATAGGAAATTTTATGTTTGTTTTTCTGATTGAGAGGGGATTTTCAAGGAATTTTTTTGGTTTTATAATCAAATTTGTAAGCGATTCCAAAGACGGGAAAAAAATGATTAGATAATGAAGGTGACTTTTAAACAATTAGTGGTAAAAAAAGAATGTTCGGGTAAATTAGTCACGGCAGAGCCAGAGGCGAAAAACTTCTGAATCCGGGTCTCCATTAATAAAGGAATCCCCCCATTCATAACCAAAAACCTTGGCAGTCATAAATCTTTCGCCTCATCACCGCGCCTCCGGAACTTCCTTTTTCCCTCGAAAATTCCAAAGGAACAGTTTTTGAGACATTAAACATGTCAAAATAGAATAGAAAACATTTGTCATGAATTTTTCCGCCGCAGGTTTTCGGATGGAACCAGTGATTTTGCAGGATTACTCATCATTTCATTCTCACGATTTTTCAACAAAAAATTTCCCATCTAAATGATCAATCCTGAAAAATTTAATATTACCAAAAATAGCGGGTGATTATCGGAGTATCTAATTTAATAAATTATTCCAGATATATTAGAAAATTTCAGAGAAATAACAATTCTTCAATATCTAGTGCTCTTATCGGACTAAAAATTCCACGAATTTCGAGGGAGGAAAGATATTTTACCATTTAATATTAATTTCTTTTAAATAATAATAATAATAATAATAATAATATTAAATAATTTCTTGTGTGTCAAATTTTGCCCGCCAAAATCATCGCAGAAAAAATATACAATAATCCCAATATTACTATTAATTAGCATTTTTGTTTCGATAAATGGGTCAAATTATGAGTTTATAAAGAGAGAATATAGAATAGTCCTAGAGCAGTACAAATATTCTCAAATGTACGCATTTCACCGAAAAAGTAACTTGAACTTTGAAAGTGATTTTTCTTGGTGAAATTCGTACAAAAAATTATGATTGTAAATCTCAAAATTAAATGAGTTGGGAAGTCTAAGACGACTGAGAACTCATGAAGAATAATCGTGACAGGCTTTGGAGATAGTAATAGCCTGTGACTTCGACCTGCCTGTCCTTTTCAGAATAGAGAATTTATCATTTCACCCTTTAATATGCTATATCTCCCCGCAAGGCGCCTGCGTAGAATAAAATAGTTCCTCTAAAAAAAAATTCGATGTGACGAAAAGTGTCTGCATTTTTGGCCACATACCTTCGTCCAAGGGAATTATTTGATTAAATAATTATAATCTATATATGAAGATATTTTTAACGATTGTTAATTAAAAAATTGTTGAATTTTAAGAAACTGAAGACAAAATTGTTTGCTAAGTACAATTTTTCAAAATATTCTTGCATTTATAATTTATTCATCATGTAATTTAACAATTATCAGTTAATCCTCTCTGAAGAGAACGACAGCTGCTGGTAATGATGATTAGAAAAATTGGACTTTTCGGGATTCGATTTAGAAACCTTCGGGTTTGTAGGCTTTGCTTTTATCCATTTTTTAAAAACTTGTTTATTTATCCCAAAATAATTACAGATGTTAATAGTAATGGAGTACTTATTGCCAAAGGAGAAGCCTGAGAAAACGTAATTTGGATCAATATAAAATTAGTCGAAAAATGCATGTGGGTTTGTCTATAGTATAATGAATTGTTTTTTTAACTTTATACATTAACTAAGTCAGTAACATTTGCGGTAATTCAACAAAGACCAGAAATTGGCTGAGACAAGTGATCATAAACTTTCATATTGACATTATTCACTTGTCCCCGGTGGACTTATTTTCCGTACCGAAATTCAATTTTTATTTAATTAAGTTTTATGAACTTAAGTCAGTGTATTAATTATGTCCTTTAATTATAGACTGCAATTCCTCTACTTCATTTTTGTGCACATGCCCTCAAATGATGATTATATTTACGTAAAGTGGTCCAAACTCCAACTGGTGTAAAAAATTGATTAAAAAAACGTAAAAGGTGATTATTCTCATTGGGAATAATTTCAATGGTGAAATACGTACTGGATCCCTGGAGGGTTTATCCCTTGTCGTCTCCTCCTTGAGAGCAGCGAGAAGATGCAATGTATATCCTGTGCACCCTGTTTAGCTTCTCGACACAGAGTGAAAAGAAGAATAAGAGGATAAAAAAGGTGAGGGAGAGAGGGATAACTCAGGGATACTGTGAAAGGAGCAGGAGAGAGGAGGGAGCAGGAGAGAGATGAGTTGGTAAAGGTATATGAGGATGGGTAGTTTGAAGGTGAGGTTTGGTGCAAACGGGAGCAAAAGAGTTGGAGATATGGCTGGGACGTTTGGTGGAGGGCTTTAAGGAGTATGAGGCAGGAGGCAAGAGGCAGGAGGGAGGAGGAAGGAGGAAGGTGGCAGGAGGCAGGAGGTAGAAGGAAGGAGGCAGGAGGAAGGAGGCAGGAGGCAGGAGTGAGGAGGGTGGAGGAAGGAGGGTGGAGGAAGGAGGGAGGAGGAAGGAGGAAGGAGGTAGGAGGCAGGAGGTAGGAGGTAGGTGGCAGGAGGGGAGAGCGACATTCCAGAAGGCGGCGGCGGTGGTTCTCGTGGGAAACCAAAAGAGCGAGATGGATGTAGACATCGAGAAGGATCGAAATACTACTCTATCCTACTGGTGGAGAAGCTGCTGGACTCTCCAGACACGACGTGTACTTTATTTCAGTCTTGTACTGGCCAACCTCGGCCCCAAAACTGGCACCACATTTTTTATCAATTCATTAACCCTTCGGTTAATTAATACTTTGATGTACATTATTTGTCATTATCAATTCACCCTTTTCATTGATTTTCATTGGTTTTCATTTTTCTTAATTTTCTCGCACTTTCGTTTAATTACGCCGAAAAGTTTTTGCCGTTTTTTTTTTGTTGGTTAATTAATTTTTTTTTTTATGGAGATTTAACCACTAATTGAGGCTCGCTGTAGCAGTTTGAAAATTAATTTGTAACAGCGATAATTTATTTCTGGGGTTATAATTCAGGAAATATATTGTCATTTTTAGTGCACGGTGGGGAATTATCAAGTTTTTTTTCGTTTTTCAATTAATTTGAATCTTGAATTTTTTAATGTAATAAGATGAGATGAATTAGTGATCGGGTCTTGTGATTGAGAAAAAATAATAATTTCTGCAGTCAAAACATTTTTTCATCTCATGTTTTACGATTCGAATGGTTGATATTTTTATTTGGGAATGAATAATTCTGTCATCAATCTTGAATGACTAATACGATGTCGAACGACTCATGTTTCGTCTTTTTTATTTTTAATTATATTTTTAGACCACAAAAATAGACCGATTGCTATTGTTTGGTTGCAAACAAGTCGGTGACTTTCTTTCAATCGAAACCTTGTTTGTGAATTCCTTTAGTTCATTTGGAAACACATGTGGTGTCTAAAAATCGTGTTCTTAATCGCGGTGTAGATTGAAAACAAAAATTGCGTTCATCTCGTTTGAACGGCTTGGGTTAAAAACGATAAATGAAACTCTTTGAAGGCGGAGAACGTCGTCGACGTTTACGACTTTCATGGCGAGATCTTTACAATTAATCCGACACGTCATTAGCTATGGTATCAAAGCGCGTGACGCATTGGTGTGGGTATGAGCATGAAAAAAAATCTGTTTTAACCTTTCGTGCGTGTTCCACTCATTCAACCATTCTCACCGTTTTTCAGGAATTTCATTTACATACATCATGCATCAATAATAAATTACTTCAAAAAAGATTCAATTCCGCTTTAAAAGGAAACAAATCATTTCAAAATTAGAAGCGATGGAATTTTTTTAAATTCAATTCTATTTACAAATTATAATTGCACTCGAAACAATTAAAAGAATTCACTTGATTCGAGCGAAATTATAATTTCGAGTATTTTGAGAAACAATCAATGAAATGAATATGAAAAATGAATCTATTTAATTATTTTCAATTTTAATTCAATCAATTCCAGAAAAATTGCATCATCTAGAGTCTAGAAAAGGAAAAACCCATCAATTCTATTTTCACGTGTTTTTCTGAAAAATATGACGAAGTAATTAAAAAAAAAAGTGCAAATAAAAGTGCGGAATAAAAAAAATTTACATTCAATGATTTCTTGATTATTTTGAAGGGAATTAAAATTCGGATTATCTTCGAAAGAATAAATGTACTAAAATGTAATCCTTACATTACCCCCAATTATTCATCAACTAATTATCCATAAAAAGTGATACGAATAGTGCAATTGATGGTGGAATTGAATGGAGACAGTCGGTGTAGTATTTTTTCTGAATTGAAAATTTATACGAAAGCGATTGGCTGTTTTTTATTGGATATTGAAAAAGGGTGTAATTCGAGTGTCAACGTTACAATCCATTTTTCCCTACCCACTCTTTAGAATCACCTTGAGGCGCGAGGATTCTTACCCTCTTATCGCGCTGTAGAGCCGCTTTCTCACGCGATCCAAAGACCGGCGATCCCCCTCGGCCCGACATAAGGCCATCTCTCCTCCATCTCTTTCCACTTTTACTGCACACGAAAATTCCCGATATCATCGGCTCCCAATCAGTTATGACATTTGGCGACTCTCATTTTTTTTAAAATCACTTTTTAATAGCCATGTGCAAGACTCATATCCATTTTTTCCCTAGATTATAGTTCAAGATAACTGAAATGATTCACCTGATATTAAAACCAAATAGAGATAATTAATTTTTAGTCTTTTTGCGTGATCGTTAATTAAGATTCATTTTTTTATTACCCTATCATTTTTATATCGCAATTCAACAATATCTGTTGATTGGCGCAGAAGATTGAATTCCATTGAATTTAAACCCGACGGATTTCCCGCCCTCCATTCCGATTCAGTGTAGCAGATGAATTTATGGAATTAATTAGAAATTTAAGGGTTAATTGATTTTAGTGTTAAACGCGAGAGGGAATGACGGGTGAAACGAAGACAAATTAATATTTACCAGATAAGAGAATAAAAAAATAAGTGAGAGAAGTGCGAATTGCGCTTTCATTATATTTAATATAGTTATTTTTGTTAATTAATTAGCAATACGTTTCCGAGCGGTCATTAAATTATTATATGGTCATCTCAATTATTATATAATTGCCATTTCTAATTAATGTTAATCGATGTAGAATATTCTACATATGCTCAGCATTCAAATATTTCTAAAGTACGAATTTTAGTCAATCGTTCCTATCCATTGTTACATTTGTTATTGTTATTATTTTCATTTTCCAAAATGAATATTTTAATCCGTCATTGATATATTTCATAATATTTTTCACACTCGTGAAAGAATTGATTTCTGCAAAAACTCAAAAATTAAGAAATTAATAATTGAATTGATTATTAATTAACATGGACGACTAAGGTTCATCAAAACGTGTGGACAATTTATAAAATTTAATTTATATTAATCCATAAAATATCAAATTTATAGAACAAATAACCAACCCCGATCTTGAATAGAAGAAAGCTTAAAGAGCCCGATAAAAAATGATAAAATTTTCCTGGAACTTTCCTACAAATATTTCCCGGTGTCGAAAATTCTTCCACCGCTGTCCCCCCAAATTCCTCAAATCATTACACCATCCGATCCCGGGACAATCTTTGAACTTCAAAAACGATGTGTTGAATCTCCCGATAACATCTCAAAAACGCGTCGGACCGTTTCGGTCCCCTATCAAACTCGATTCCCTTTAGCTCATCAATATCCACTCTGCGGCCATCTTGTCAACCGCGGCTAAATCCCGAATCAAAATATTGAATTACATCAAACATGATCAGCCAAAAAAGAAAAAAAAAAACAAATTTCAGGCATAATGATTCAACACACATGGAAGGTTGGAGAGACAGGGACGGAAGAAAGGTGGAGAGTTAATTGAATCCGAGCAGCGTATAAGTGGAATGGCCTATTCCTCCGGCACTCCTCTTATTCTTTTCCCCTGCCAACTCTCCTTAGCTCTCTTTTGCGGTACAGGTACGAGGGGTTAGTTGGAGGATCGCAGGAGTCAAGGTGGACGCCGTGTACAAGTCCAAGAAAACCTAAAAGAGGTGGAGGAGGCGAACATTCCTTTGTCTCTGAGCGCGAGGACCTAGATCATATGAACGCTCGAACCCCTCTTCAGGGTCCCATTCATCCCCAATAACACCGCAAAACACACGAGGCACTAAAATAATGTGCGATTCAGCAAAAAATTCTGCCCGCAATACCAACAAATCATAGTATATCATCTCCTCAACTTTTGATGATCATTCTGATATTCAGGTCCTGAAAAAAAATAAACAATTTTTTTGGCTCCGTGCTTTTTTTAATCTTAGAAAATAATATATAATTGAATATTTTAATTATACTTTTGGAAAATTACACGGGAAATTTCAAATAAAACAAATGGGGAATGGCTCTTATATCGCAATTGAAAACTGCCATGTGATAAAATCATGGAAAATTCAGGCAATAATTGCCGTGTACTTTTGTGATGAGCATGTAAGCTCTCATGAATAAATCAATAATTGTTAATAATGAAAAGTTCAATTTTCTGGAATTTTCAAGATAAATAAGAAATTTAATAATCAGTTTTTACTTGAAATAGGATTCACACTCATATAATTGAAAATTCAGATAATTTTGTGACAGATTTCGAGAAATTTCCAGCAGTGTAACCCGTCCTCATTCATTGTAAATCGAGTACCAGACGTAATTTTTTATAAGTACACGTTTATTAGAGCGACGACGTAAAGTATTCTGAATAATTCTCTTGGAGTGATTTAAGAATCAGAAATGATTTTACATAATTTAAGATCAGCAACACATAATAAACGCAGTGTTGAAATGAGATATGGAATCTAACCGGAAGCCAATGTAATAATAATCAATGCCACAAAGAACTCAACGCTAACATTCCAAAAAGCTGATAAATTGTCTTCCTGTTGCCGAAAAATCAAAAAATTCCCCGATTCCATTATTGTTTTCTGGTCGATTGAATTGAGAAGCTGCTCGCAATTAGTAGTGAATACACTGTGCATTTCATAATTTTTTTTTTCTATCAGCATCCCATTCATCTTCTCGAATTCAACATGATCGGACACTCGTTATTTGCGTACCCCAAAATAGCCAGAACCCTCTTTGCTCACCGAAGGTGGATACAGAGGGCTATCCCGAAGAGACAACGAGCATCAGAAAAGGAAGAAATGCTCGAAAAAAGGGAAAAACAGAAATGAAGAAAAGAGGACGCCGATGAGACGGTCTGCAAGCGTTGGTCTCTCCTCCTCTCTCGAGCATAACCGCAAAACCAGTTCGCTTGGTGAGTAAACAAAAAACGAAAAGAGTCGAACGCCGCCGCACGCGGGACTCCGATCGAAGCCACCCAGCGTTGGTCAGCGTTTGAACTATTCGGTTTGAGGAAATTTCTCCACTCAAAACCGTTCAAAAATCCATCAGAAAATCATTCTGGTTCTTTAGTTTCAAGTGATTCCCTCAATCCTACTAATTCCGGCCATCGTTTTGGTTTGAAAAAAAAATTTGGTCGTGCCACCTACAGATGCGATGTGACCTCAGCAATGAAAAACTGTCAGGCTACAAAAATATGACCGTCATGTGACCGTCACTGATGGCCATGCCATCTGTTGCGAACAAATCTATCAGATTTATGACATTTTGTAACTGACGAACTGTCTATTTATATTCCACGTAACGGTCATTTTGTTCTGTGTCACCAATTCTTTTTTCATGTTTAGGTGAGTTTTATCATGTGATTGTCCATCAGTTCATTTTGTCAGTGAGAAGTTGATTCAATTGAACCAGTGATTTTTTTCATATTTTATTATGAATGAGTAAATTTTTTCCATGAAGTTTTACACGCCATGTGATATGACCGTTATAAGATAAGTCGGTCAAATTTTTGTCATTAAATGGTCAATGAGGGGTCACTGACGGTTAAGTGACGGTCAGCTGAGTTACGAATTTGGGCCCACCCCTGGTGCCACTGTGGAAATCAAAGGGCGCTGTCTTCGCGTAAAACTCAAGTGTAAAAAAATTAACCTCCAAAAAGATTTTCACGTGCGTGAAATTAACTCATAAAACGGTAAGGCGCATCATTTTCCAATCCTCCAAAATGATAATTGCTTTTAAGGTGGAGGTGTACCGCTGAAAGAACAAATCAATTTTAAGAATCGATCGGTCGGTTCAAACGCCCAGAGAAATAATTAATCCCCCATTAATCATTGAGACATGTAAATTAATGAGATATTGAGTAATACCAAGTTGTCAATTGATAACTGCTTCGACAGTGGAAATTTTCTCGGTGATGATTACTCATTGAAAAGATATTCAATTAATATTGCGTCAATGAAATAATTAAATAGACCGGTTATTTATGCAGACTTTATTAGCTTGACGGTAATTTGATATTGCAATTTAGTTGAGTCCGAGTTAAAATATTACGAGCATCATGATGTTCTCGGGGTAACGAATACATTAACGAAAATTTGGACATTTTTATCAGAGACATTCCATCAACTGAGAGTGAAAACGGTATTTTCGATGCGAGTACGACGGATTGTTGAGCGAGAAGTTGGCGGCCGGAGGAGAAGCCGAGGACTACCAATTACAGGAGTTAAAAAATTCCGTCGCACGTATGTCGAATAATATTTCTTGACAGTGATTTTATGTTGAGCTAGTGGCGAACCTTTCGTTGTCAAGCAAATGAAAAGGCGCAGTTCAGTACGAAGTGAATGTAGCAGCAGTTCAAAAATGGGATATTTAAACAGCCGCAGTCCGGACAGCATTTTATCCCAGTGAATACGAGGGTTTCGAGTTGAGAAGTATGACATACCAATTTCGAGATGAGGAATCGTGAGAAGCAGTATGGAAAAAAATAATTTCGTGATGCTCTTCAAATTGAAAACACCGAATCCCCTCCCATCGCGGATCTCATCCAAATTTCACTCATTTCCTTGCTCCAAGCACCTCTCATCACGATTTCTCGGCCCTCTTTGATGATAATCTCAAGTATCCTCTCAACCTCATTATACTTGTCCTGAGTATGTAACGACACGCAATAAAATCCCCCTCCCCTTTTCTCGTGCCCTGAGTGCGACAACTCGTGGTTACCCCAGTGCAACTTTAACGCGACGAGCAACGATTAATTTCCCAACATGAAATCCTCACAACTCTCCGCCATAACTCTTCCTCACCCCAATAAAAATCAACCAAAAAACGAAACACAAATAATCCGACAATAAAACGAAAACATAAAACGTAAACGGTAATAATGACAATAAAACTGAATCGCGTCGACATAAAACGAAAGTATATAACACCCAAAAAAATCCCCCTCACGTTGCCCCCTACCACCCCCCTCGAGAGCCCTCCATTAAGAAAAAAATTGAAAACGAGACACGAAAAATTTTACAACCGTGAAATACCGGAAATTCGATCCGGCTTCGCCGACAGGATAAAAAAAAAACCAAAACTCATGATACCATACTCGTGCGAACGAGTCTGAAAAAAAGTTGGTGAGTACAAAAAGAAGGAAAAAAGTGGCTTGAAAGAAAAAAAAAATGAAGAGAAAAAAAAATTAGTGGTATTCGATGGAGGTGCGCGTGACAGTGGAAAAGTGGTATAAGGGATTGGGTGAAGATGAACAAGATGAGAGGACAAGAGCAATCTCTCCTTTGCCTTTTGAAGGGGAGTTGAAACTAGGTGTCGGGACGGGCCCGTCCTCCCTCTAATTGACAAATTGGAATCTTATTAGAAGCCTCCAGTGATGCCTGTAGCCCCCCCCCCCC